>NW_027143704.1:0-50640 GCF_026170545.1 Melanerpes formicivorus
ATTGTTGGGGTAAAACCTAAAGGGAAAGACCTAGCACCAAATCCAATTTGCCATCTGATCTAACTTCTGGAGGCAGTCAAAATGATCCTTAGAATTCTTCCCTACCTTATTCCCTGTGCTGAGATACAGGCTGCTCCAACCTGCTGTAAAATGCTTGATTTCGAGAGTGAGCGAAACTAATGAAAACATTGTTGGGGTAAAACCTAAAGGGAAAGACCTAGCACCAAATCCAATTTGCCATCTGATCTAACTTCTGGAGGCAGTCAAAATGAGCCTTAGAATTCTTCCCTACCTTATTCCTGTGCTGAGATACAGGCTGCTCCAACCTGCTGTAAAATGCTTGATTTCGAGAGTGAGCGAAACTAATGAAAACATTGTTGGGGGTAAAACCTAAAGGGAAAGACCTAGCACCAAATCCAATTTGCCATCTGATCTAACTTCTGGAGGCAGTCAAAATGATCCTTAGAATTCTTCCCTACCTTATTCCTGTGCTGAGATACAGGCTGCTCCAACCTGCTGTAAAAATGCTTGATTTCGAGAGTGAGCGAAACTAATGAAAACATTGTTGGGGTAAAACCTAAAGGGAAAGACCTAGCACCAAATCCAATTTGCCATCTGATCTAACTTCTGGAGGCAGTCAAAAATGATCCTTAGAATTCTTCCCTACCTTATTCCTGTGCTGAGATACAGGCTGCTCCAACCTGCTGTAAAATGCTTGATTTCGAGAGTGAGCGAAACTAATGAAAACATTGTTGGGGGTAAAACCTAAAGGGAAAGACCTAGCACCAAATCCAATTTGCCATCTGATCTAACTTCTGGAGGCAGTCAAAATGATCCTTAGAATTCTTCCCTACCTTATTCCTGTGCTGAGATACAGGCTGCTCCAACCTGCTGTAAAATGCTTGATTTCGAGAGTGAGCGAAACTAATGAAAAACATTGTTGGGGTAAAACCTAAAGGGAAAGACCTAGCACCAAATCCAATTTGCCATCTGATCTAACTTCTGGAGGCAGTCAAAATGATCCTTAGAATTCTTCCCTACCTTATTCCTGTGCTGAGATACAGGCTGCTCCAACCTGCTGTAAAATGCTTGATTTCGAGAGTGAGCGAAACTAATGAAAACATTGTTGGGGTAAAAACCTAAAGGGAAAGACCTAGCACCAAATCCAATTTGCCATCTGATCTAACTTCTGGAGGCAGTCAAAATGATCCTTAGAATTCTTCCCTACCTTATTCCTGTGCTGAGATACAGGCTGCTCCAACCTGCTGTAAAATGCTTGATTTCGAGAGTGAGCGAAACTAATGAAAACATTGTTGGGTGTAAAACCTAAAGGGAAAGACCTAGCACCAAATCCAATTTGCCATCTGATCTAACTTCTGGAGGCAGTCAAAATGAGCCTTAGAATTCTTCCCTACCTTATTCCTGTGCTGAGATACAGGCTGCTCCAACCTGCTGTAAAATGCTTGATTTCGAGAGGTGAGCGAAACTAATGAAAACATTGTTGGGGTAAAACCTAAAGGGAAAGACCTAGCACCAAATCCAATTTGCCATCTGATCTAACTTCTGGAGGCAGTCAAAATGATCCTTAGAATTCTTCCCTACCTTATTCCTGTGCTGAGATACAGGCTGCTCCAACCTGCTGTAAAATGCTTGATTTCGAGAGTGAGCGAAACTAATGAAAACATTGTTGGGGTAAAACCTAAAGGGAAAGACCTAGCACCAAATCCAATTTGCCATCTGATCTAACTTCTGGAGGCAGTCAAAATGAGCCTTAGAATTCTTCCCTACCTTATTCCTGTGCTGAGATACAGGCTGCTCCAACCTGCTGTAAAATGCTTGATTTCGAGAGTGAGCGAAACTAATGAAAACATTGTTGGGGTAAAACCTAAAGGGAAAGACCTAGCACCAAATCCAATTTGCCATCTGATCTAACTTCTGGAGGCAGTCAAAATGAGCCTTAGAATTCTTCCCTACCTTATTCCTGTGCTGAGATACAGGCTGCTCCAACCTGCTGTAAAATGCTTGATTTCGAGAGTGAGCGAAACTAATGAAAACATTGTTGGGGTAAAACCTAAAGGGAAAGACCTAGCACCAAATCCAATTTGCCATCTGATCTAACTTCTGGAGGCAGTCAAAATGATCCTTAGAATTCTTCCCTACCTTATTCCTGTGCTGAGATACAGGCTGCTCCAACCTGCTGTAAAATGCTTGATTTCGAGAGTGAGCGAAACTAATGAAAACATTGTTGGGGTAAAACCTAAAGGGAAAGACCTAGCACCAAATCCAATTTGCCATCTGATCTAACTTCTGGAGGCAGTCAAAATGATCCTTAGAATTCTTCCCTACCTTATTCCTGTGCTGAGATACAGGCTGCTCCAACCTGCTGTAAAATGCTTGATTTCGAGAGTGAGCGAAACTAATGAAAACATTGTTGGGGTAAAACCTAAAGGGAAAGACCTAGCACCAAATCCAATTTGCCATCTGATCTAACTTCTGGAGGCAGTCAAAATGATCCTTAGAATTCTTCCCTACCTTATTCCTGTGCTGAGATACAGGCTGCTCCAACCTGCTGTAAAATGCTTGATTTCGAGAGTGAGCGAAACTAATGAAAACATTGTTGGGGTAAAACCTAAAGGGAAAGACCTAGCACCAAATCCAATTTGCCATCTGATCTAACTTCTGGAGGCAGTCAAAATGAGTATTTGAATTCTTCCCTACCTTATTCCTGTGCTGAGATACAGGCTGCTCCAACCTGCTGTAAAATGCTTGATTTCGAGAGTGAGCGAAACTAATGAAAACATTGTTGGGGTAAAACCTAAAGGGAAAGACCTAGCACCAAATCCAATTTGCCATCTGATCTAACTTCTGGAGGCAGTCAAAATGATCCTTAGAATTCTTCCCTACCTTATTCCTGTGCTGAGATACAGGCTGCTCCAACCTGCTGTAAAATGCTTGATTTCGAGAGTGAGCGAAACTAATGAAAACATTGTTGGGGTAAAACCTAAAGGGAAAGACCTAGCACCAAATCCAATTTGCCATCTGATCTAACTTCTGGAGGCAGTCAAAATGATCCTTAGAATTCTTCCCTACCTTATTCCTGTGCTGAGATACAGGCTGCTCCAACCTGCTGTAAAATGCTTGATTTCGAGAGTGAGCGAAACTAATGAAAACATTGTTGGGGTAAAACCTAAAGGGAAAGACCTAGCACCAAATCCAATTTGCCATCTGATCTAACTTCTGGAGGCAGTCAAAATGATCCTTAGAATTCTTCCCTACCTTATTCCTGTGCTGAGATACAGGCTGCTCCAACCTGCTGTAAAATGCTTGATTTCGAGAGTGAGCGAAACTAATGAAAACATTGTTGGGGTAAAACCTAAAGGGAAAGACCTAGCACCAAATCCAATTTGCCATCTGATCTAACTTCTGGAGGCAGTCAAAATGAGCCTTAGAATTCTTCCCTACCTTATTCCTGTGCTGAGATACAGGCTGCTCCAACCTGCTGTAAAATGCTTGATTTCGAGAGTGAGCGAAACTAATGAAAACATTGTTGGGGTAAAACCTAAAGGGAAAGACCTAGCACCAAATCCAATTTGCCATCTGATCTAACTTCTGGAGGCAGTCAAAATGATCCTTAGAATTCTTCCCTACCTTATTCCTGTGCTGAGATACAGGCTGCTCCAACCTGCTGTAAAATGCTTGATTTCGAGAGTGAGCGAAACTAATGAAAACATTGTTGGGGTAAAACCTAAAGGGAAAGACCTAGCACCAAATCCAATTTGCCATCTGATCTAACTTCTGGAGGCAGTCAAAATGATCCTTAGAATTCTTCCCTACCTTATTCCTGTGCTGAGATACAGGCTGCTCCAACCTGCTGTAAAATGCTTGATTTCGAGAGTGAGCGAAACTAATGAAAACATTGTTGGGGTAAAACCTAAAGGGAAAGACCTAGCACCAAATCCAATTTGCCATCTGATCTAACTTCTGGAGGCAGTCAATATGATCCTTAGAATTCTTCCCTACCTTATTCCTGTGCTGAGATACAGGCTGCTCCAACCTGCTGTAAAATGCTTGATTTCGAGAGTGAGCGAAACTAATGAAAACATTGTTGGGGTAAAACCTAAAGGGAAAGACCTAGCACCAAATCCAATTTGCCATCTGATCTAACTTCTGGAGGCAGTCAAAATGATCCTTAGAATTCTTCCCTACCTTATTCCTGTGCTGAGATACAGGCTGCTCCAACCTGCTGTAAAATGCTTGATTTCGAGAGTGAGCGAAACTAATGAAAACATTGTTGGGGTAAAACCTAAAGGGAAAGACCTAGCACCAAATCCAATTTGCCATCTGATCTAACTTCTGGAGGCAGTCAAAATGATCCTTAGAATTCTTCCCTACCTTATTCCTGTGCTGAGATACAGGCTGCTCCAACCTGCTGTAAAATGCTTGATTTCGAGAGTGAGCGAAACTAATGAAAACATTGTTGGGGTAAAACCTAAAGGGAAAGACCTAGCACCAAATCCAATTTGCCATCTGATCTAACTTCTGGAGGCAGTCAAAATGAGCATTTGAATTCTTCCCTACCTTATTCCTGTGCTGAGATACAGGCTGCTCCAACCTGCTGTAAAATGCTTGATTTCGAGAGTGAGCGAAACTAATGAAAACATTGTTGGGGTAAAACCTAAAGGGAAAGACCTAGCACCAAATCCAATTTGCCATCTGATCTAACTTCTGGAGGCAGTCAAAATGATCCTTAGAATTCTTCCCTACCTTATTCCTGTGCTGAGATACAGGCTGCTCCAACCTGCTGTAAAATGCTTGATTTCGAGAGTGAGCGAAACTAATGAAAACATTGTTGGGGTAAAACCTAAAGGGAAAGACCTAGCACCAAATCCAATTTGCCATCTGA
Source organism: Melanerpes formicivorus (assembly GCF_026170545.1). Classification (NCBI taxonomy): domain Eukaryota; kingdom Metazoa; phylum Chordata; class Aves; order Piciformes; family Picidae; genus Melanerpes; species Melanerpes formicivorus. The sequence goes on from NW_027143704.1 coordinate 4,904, forward strand.
TCTAACTTCTGGAGGCAGTCAAAATGATCCTTAGAATTCTTCCCTACCTTATTCCTGTGCTGAGATACAGGCTGCTCCAACCTGCTGTAAAATGCTTGATTTCGAGAGTGAGCGAAACTAATGAAAACATTGTTGGGGTAAAACCTAAAGGGAAAGACCTAGCACCAAATCCAATTTGCCATCTGATCTAACTTCTGGAGGCAGTCAAAATGATCCTTAGAATTCTTCCCTACCTTATTCCTGTGCTGAGATACAGGCTGCTCCAACCTGCTGTAAAATGCTTGATTTCGAGAGTGAGCGAAACTAATGAAAACATTGTTGGGGTAAAACCTAAAGGGAAAGACCTAGCACCAAATCCAATTTGCCATCTGATCTAACTTCTGGAGGCAGTCAAAATGAGCCTTAGAATTCTTCCCTACCTTATTCCTGTGCTGAGATACAGGCTGCTCCAACCTGCTGTAAAATGCTTGATTTCGAGAGTGAGCGAAACTAATGAAAACATTGTTGGGGTAAAACCTAAAGGGAAAGACCTAGCACCAAATCCAATTTGCCATCTGATCTAACTTCTGGAGGCAGTCAAAATGATCCTTAGAATTCTTCCCTACCTTATTCCTGTGCTGAGATACAGGCTGCTCCAACCTGCTGTAAAATGCTTGATTTCGAGAGTGAGCGAAACTAATGAAAACATTGTTGGGGTAAAACCTAAAGGGAAAGACCTAGCACCAAATCCAATTTGCCATCTGATCTAACTTCTGGAGGCAGTCAAAATGAGCCTTAGAATTCTTCCCTACCTTATTCCTGTGCTGAGATACAGGCTGCTCCAACCTGCTGTAAAATGCTTGATTTCGAGAGTGAGCGAAACTAATGAAAACATTGTTGGGGTAAAACCTAAAGGGAAAGACCTAGCACCAAATCCAATTTGCCATCTGATCTAACTTCTGGAGGCAGTCAAAATGAGCCTTAGAATTCTTCCCTACCTTATTCCTGTGCTGAGATACAGGCTGCTCCAACCTGCTGTAAAATGCTTGATTTCGAGAGTGAGCGAAACTAATGAAAACATTGTTGGGGTAAAACCTAAAGGGAAAGACCTAGCACCAAATCCAATTTGCCATCTGATCTAACTTCTGGAGGCAGTCAAAATGATCCTTAGAATTCTTCCCTACCTTATTCCTGTGCTGAGATACAGGCTGCTCCAACCTGCTGTAAAATGCTTGATTTCGAGAGTGAGCGAAACTAATGAAAACATTGTTGGGGTAAAACCTAAAGGGAAAGACCTAGCACCAAATCCAATTTGCCATCTGATCTAACTTCTGGAGGCAGTCAAAATGAGCCTTAGAATTCTTCCCTACCTTATTCCTGTGCTGAGATACAGGCTGCTCCAACCTGCTGTAAAATGCTTGATTTCGAGAGTGAGCGAAACTAATGAAAACATTGTTGGGGTAAAACCTAAAGGGAAAGACCTAGCACCAAATCCAATTTGCCATCTGATCTAACTTCTGGAGGCAGTCAAAATGATCCTTAGAATTCTTCCCTACCTTATTCCTGTGCTGAGATACAGGCTGCTCCAACCTGCTGTAAAATGCTTGATTTCGAGAGTGAGCGAAACTAATGAAAACATTGTTGGGGTAAAACCGAAAGGGAAAGACCTAGCACCAAATCCAATTTGCCATCTGATCTAACTTCTGGAGGCAGTCAAAATGAGCCTTAGAATTCTTCCCTACCTTATTCCTGTGCTGAGATACAGGCTGCTCCAACCTGCTGTAAAATGTTTGATTTCGAGAGTGAGCGAAACTAATGAAAACATTGTTGGGGTAAAACCTAAAGGGAAAGACCTAGCACCAAATCCAATTTGCCATCTGATCTAACTTCTGGAGGCAGTCAAAATGAGCCTTAGAATTCTTCCCTACCTTATTCCTGTGCTGAGATACAGGCTGCTCCAACCTGCTGTAAAATGCTTGATTTCGAGAGTGAGCGAAACTAATGAAAACATTGTTGGGGTAAAACCTAAAGGGAAAGACCTAGCACCAAATCCAATTTGCCATCTGATCTAACTTCTGGAGGCAGTCAAAATGATCCTTAGAATTCTTCCCTACCTTATTCCTGTGCTGAGATACAGGCTGCTCCAACCTGCTGTAAAATGCTTGATTTCGAGAGTGAGCGAAACTAATGAAAACATTGTTGGGGTAAAACCTAAAGGGAAAGACCTAGCACCAAATCCAATTTGCCATCTGATCTAACTTCTGGAGGCAGTCAAAATGAGCCTTAGAATTCTTCCCTACCTTATTCCTGTGCTGAGATACAGGCTGCTCCAACCTGCTGTAAAATGCTTGATTTCGAGAGTGAGCGAAACTAATGAAAACATTGTTGGGGTAAAACCTAAAGGGAAAGACCTAGCACCAAATCCAATTTGCCATCTGATCTAACTTCTGGAGGCAGTCAAAATGAGCCTTAGAATTCTTCCCTACCTTATTCCTGTGCTGAGATACAGGCTGCTCCAACCTGCTGTAAAATGCTTGATTTCGAGAGTGAGCGAAACTAATGAAAACATTGTTGGGGTAAAACCTAAAGGGAAAGACCTAGCACCAAATCCAATTTGCCATCTGATCTAACTTCTGGAGGCAGTCAAAATGATCCTTAGAATTCTTCCCTACCTTATTCCTGTGCTGAGATACAGGCTGCTCCAACCTGCTGTAAAATGCTTGATTTCGAGAGTGAGCGAAACTAATGAAAACATTGTTGGGGTAAAACCTAAAGGGAAAGACCTAGCACCAAATCCAATTTGCCATCTGATCTAACTTCTGGAGGCAGTCAAAATGAGCCTTAGAATTCTTCCCTACCTTATTCCTGTGCTGAGATACAGGCTGCTCCAACCTGCTGTAAAATGCTTGATTTCGAGAGTGAGCGAAACTAATGAAAACATTGTTGGGGTAAAACCTAAAGGGAAAGACCTAGCACCAAATCCAATTTGCCATCTGATCTAACTTCTGGAGGCAGTCAAAATGATCCTTAGAATTCTTCCCTACCTTATTCCTGTGCTGAGATACAGGCTGCTCCAACCTGCTGTAAAATGCTTGATTTCGAGAGTGAGCGAAACTAATGAAAACATTGTTGGGGTAAAACCTAAAGGGAAAGACCTAGCACCAAATCCAATTTGCCATCTGATCTAACTTCTGGAGGCAGTCAAAATGAGCCTTAGAATTCTTCCCTACCTTATTCCTGTGCTGAGATACAGGCTGCTCCAACCTGCTGTAAAATGCTTGATTTCGAGAGTGAGCGAAACTAATGAAAACATTGTTGGGGTAAAACCTAAAGGGAAAGACCTAGCACCAAATCCAATTTGCCATCTGATCTAACTTCTGGAGGCAGTCAAAATGAGCCTTAGAATTCTTCCCTACCTTATTCCTGTGCTGAGATACAGGCTGCTCCAACCTGCTGTAAAATGCTTGATTTCGAGAGTGAGCGAAACTAATGAAAACATTGTTGGGGTAAAACCTAAAGGGAAAGACCTAGCACCAAATCCAATTTGCCATCTGATCTAACTTCTGGAGGCAGTCAAAATGAGCCTTAGAATTCTTCCCTACCTTATTCCTGTGCTGAGATACAGGCTGCTCCAACCTGCTGTAAAATGCTTGATTTCGAGAGTGAGCGAAACTAATGAAAACATTGTTGGGGTAAAACCTAAAGGGAAAGACCTAGCACCAAATCCAATTTGCCATCTGATCTAACTTCTGGAGGCAGTCAAAATGAGCCTTAGAATTCTTCCCTACCTTATTCCTGTGCTGAGATACAGGCTGCTCCAACCTGCTGTAAAATGCTTGATTTCGAGAGTGAGCGAAACTAATGAAAACATTGTTGGGGTAAAACCTAAAGGGAAAGACCTAGCACCAAATCCAATTTGCCATCTGATCTAACTTCTGGAGGCAGTCAAAATGAGCCTTAGAATTCTTCCCTACCTTATTCCTGTGCTGAGATACAGGCTGCTCCAACCTGCTGTAAAATGCTTGATTTCGAGAGTGAGCGAAACTAATGAAAACATTGTTGGGGTAAAACCTAAAGGGAAAGACCTAGCACCAAATCCAATTTGCCATCTGATCTAACTTCTGGAGGCAGTCAAAATGATCCTTAGAATTCTTCCCTACCTTATTCCTGTGCTGAGATACAGGCTGCTCCAACCTGCTGTAAAATGCTTGATTTCGAGAGTGAGCGAAACTAATGAAAACATTGTTGGGGTAAAACCTAAAGGGAAAGACCTAGCACCAAATCCAATTTGCCATCTGATCTAACTTCTGGAGGCAGTCAAAATGATCCTTAGAATTCTTCCCTACCTTATTCCTGTGCTGAGATACAGGCTGCTCCAACCTGCTGTAAAATGCTTGATTTCGAGAGTGAGCGAAACTAATGAAAACATTGTTGGGGTAAAACCTAAAGGGAAAGACCTAGCACCAAATCCAATTTGCCATCTGATCTAACTTCTGGAGGCAGTCAAAATGAGCCTTAGAATTCTTCCCTACCTTATTCCTGTGCTGAGATACAGGCTGCTCCAACCTGCTGTAAAATGCTTGATTTCGAGAGTGAGCGAAACTAATGAAAACATTGTTGGGGTAAAACCTAAAGGGAAAGACCTAGCACCAAATCCAATTTGCCATCTGATCTAACTTCTGGAGGCAGTCAAAATGAGCCTTAGAATTCTTCCCTACCTTATTCCTGTGCTGAGATACAGGCTGCTCCAACCTGCTGTAAAATGCTTGATTTCGAGAGTGAGCGAAACTAATGAAAACATTGTTGGGGTAAAACCTAAAGGGAAAGACCTAGCACCAAATCCAATTTGCCATCTGATCTAACTTCTGGAGGCAGTCAAAATGAGCCTTAGAATTCTTCCTTACCTTATTCCTGTGCTGAGATACAGGCTGCTCCAACCTGCTGTAAAATGCTTGATTTCGAGAGTGAGCGAAACTAATGAAAACATTGTTGGGGTAAAACCTAAAGGGAAAGACCTAGCACCAAATCCAATTTGCCATCTGATCTAACTTCTGGAGGCAGTCAAAATGAGCCTTAGAATTCTTCCCTACCTTATTCCTGTGCTGAGATACAGGCTGCTCCAACCTGCTGTAAAATGCTTGATTTCGAGAGTGAGCGAAACTAATGAAAACATTGTTGGGGTAAAACCTAAAGGGAAAGACCTAGCACCAAATCCAATTTGCCATCTGATCTAACTTCTGGAGGCAGTCAAAATGATCCTTAGAATTCTTCCCTACCTTATTCCTGTGCTGAGATACAGGCTGCTCCAACCTGCTGTAAAATGCTTGATTTCGAGAGTGAGCGAAACTAATGAAAACATTGTTGGGGTAAAACCTAAAGGGAAAGACCTAGCACCAAATCCAATTTGCCATCTGATCTAACTTCTGGAGGCAGTCAAAATGATCCTTAGAATTCTTCCCTACCTTATTCCTGTGCTGAGATACAGGCTGCTCCAACCTGCTGTAAAATGCTTGATTTCGAGAGTGAGCGAAACTAATGAAAACATTGTTGGGGTAAAACCTAAAGGGAAAGACCTAGCACCAAATCCAATTTGCCATCTGATCTAACTTCTGGAGGCAGTCAAAATGATCCTTAGAATTCTTCCCTACCTTATTCCTGTGCTGAGATACAGGCTGCTCCAACCTGCTGTAAAATGCTTGATTTCGAGAGTGAGCGAAACTAATGAAAACATTGTTGGGGTAAAACCTAAAGGGAAAGACCTAGCACCAAATCCAATTTGCCATCTGATCTAACTTCTGGAGGCAGTCAAAATGATCCTTAGAATTCTTCCCTACCTTATTCCTGTGCTGAGATACAGGCTGCTCCAACCTGCTGTAAAATGCTTGATTTCGAGAGTGAGCGAAACTAATGAAAACATTGTTGGGGTAAAACCTAAAGGGAAAGACCTAGCACCAAATCCAATTTGCCATCTGATCTAACTTCTGGAGGCAGTCAAAATGATCCTTAGAATTCTTCCCTACCTTATTCCTGTGCTGAGATACAGGCTGCTCCAACCTGCTGTAAAATGCTTGATTTCGAGAGTGAGCGAAACTAATGAAAACATTGTTGGGGTAAAACCTAAAGGGAAAGACCTAGCACCAAATCCAATTTGCCATCTGATCTAACTTCTGGAGGCAGTCAAAATGATCCTTAGAATTCTTCCCTACCTTATTCCTGTGCTGAGATACAGGCTGCTCCAACCTGCTGTAAAATGCTTGATTTCGAGAGTGAGCGAAACTAATGAAAACATTGTTGGGGTAAAACCTAAAGGGAAAGACCTAGCACCAAATCCAATTTGCCATCTGATCTAACTTCTGGAGGCAGTCAAAATGATCCTTAGAATTCTTCCCTACCTTATTCCTGTGCTGAGATACAGGCTGCTCCAACCTGCTGTAAAATGCTTGATTTCGAGAGTGAGCGAAACTAATGAAAACATTGTTGGGGTAAAACCTAAAGGGAAAGACCTAGCACCAAATCCAATTTGCCATCTGATCTAACTTCTGGAGGCAGTCAAAATGATCCTTAGAATTCTTCCCTACCTTATTCCTGTGCTGAGATACAGGCTGCTCCAACCTGCTGTAAAATGCTTGATTTCGAGAGTGAGCGAAACTAATGAAAACATTGTTGGGGTAAAACCTAAAGGGAAAGACCTAGCACCAAATCCAATTTGCCATCTGATCTAACTTCTGGAGGCAGTCAAAATGATCCTTAGAATTCTTCCCTACCTTATTCCTGTGCTGAGATACAGGCTGCTCCAACCTGCTGTAAAATGCTTGATTTCGAGAGTGAGCGAAACTAATGAAAACATTGTTGGGGTAAAACCTAAAGGGAAAGACCTAGCACCAAATCCAATTTGCCATCTGATCTAACTTCTGGAGGCAGTCAAAATGATCCTTAGAATTCTTCCCTACCTTATTCCTGTGCTGAGATACAGGCTGCTCCAACCTGCTGTAAAATGCTTGATTTCGAGAGTGAGCGAAACTAATGAAAACATTGTTGGGGTAAAACCTAAAGGGAAAGACCTAGCACCAAATCCAATTTGCCATCTGATCTAACTTCTGGAGGCAGTCAAAATGAGCATTTGAATTCTTCCCTACCTTATTCCTGTGCTGAGATACAGGCTGCTCCAACCTGCTGTAAAATGCTTGATTTCGAGAGTGAGCGAAACTAATGAAAACATTGTTGGGGTAAAACCTAAAGGGAAAGACCTAGCACCAAATCCAATTTGCCATCTGATCTAACTTCTGGAGGCAGTCAAAATGATCCTTAGAATTCTTCCCTACCTTATTCCTGTGCTGAGATACAGGCTGCTCCAACCTGCTGTAAAATGCTTGATTTCGAGAGTGAGCGAAACTAATGAAAACATTGTTGGGGTAAAACCTAAAGGGAAAGACCTAGCACCAAATCCAATTTGCCATCTGATCTAACTTCTGGAGGCAGTCAAAATGATCCTTAGAATTCTTCCCTACCTTATTCCTGTGCTGAGATACAGGCTGCTCCAACCTGCTGTAAAATGCTTGATTTCGAGAGTGAGCGAAACTAATGAAAACATTGTTGGGGTAAAACCTAAAGGGAAAGACCTAGCACCAAATCCAATTTGCCATCTGATCTAACTTCTGGAGGCAGTCAAAATGATCCTTAGAATTCTTCCCTACCTTATTCCTGTGCTGAGATACAGGCTGCTCCAACCTGCTGTAAAATGCTTGATTTCGAGAGTGAGCGAAACTAATGAAAACATTGTTGGGGTAAAACCTAAAGGGAAAGACCTAGCACCAAATCCAATTTGCCATCTGATCTAACTTCTGGAGGCAGTCAAAATGAGCCTTAGAATTCTTCCCTACCTTATTCCTGTGCTGAGATACAGGCTGCTCCAACCTGCTGTAAAATGCTTGATTTCGAGAGTGAGCGAAACTAATGAAAACATTGTTGGGGTAAAACCTAAAGGGAAAGACCTAGCACCAAATCCAATTTGCCATCTGATCTAACTTCTGGAGGCAGTCAAAATGAGCCTTAGAATTCTTCCCTACCTTATTCCTGTGCTGAGATACAGGCTGCTCCAACCTGCTGTAAAATGCTTGATTTCGAGAGTGAGCGAAACTAATGAAAACATTGTTGGGGTAAAACCTAAAGGGAAAGACCTAGCACCAAATCCAATTTGCCATCTGATCTAACTTCTGGAGGCAGTCAAAATGATCCTTAGAATTCTTCCCTACCTTATACCTGTGCTGAGATACAGGCTGCTCCAACCTGCTGTAAAATGCTTGATTTCAAGAGTGAGCGAAACTAATGAAAACATTGTTGGGGTAAAACCTAAAGGGAAAGACCTAGCACCAAATCCAATTTGCCATCTGATCTAACTTCTGGAGGCAGTCAAAATGATCCTTAGAATTCTTCCCTACCTTATTCCTGTGCTGAGATACAGGCTGCTCCAACCTGCTGTAAAATGCTTGATTTCGAGAGTGAGCGAAACTAATGAAAACATTGTTGGGGTAAAACCTAAAGGGAAAGACCTAGCACCAAATCCAATTTGCCATCTGATCTAACTTCTGGAGGCAGTCAAAATGATCCTTAGAATTCTTCCCTACCTTATTCCTGTGCTGAGATACAGGCTGCTCCAACCTGCTGTAAAATGCTTGATTTCGAGAGTGAGCGAAACTAATGAAAACATTGTTGGGGTAAAACCTAAAGGGAAAGACCTAGCACCAAATCCAATTTGCCATCTGATCTAACTTCTGGAGGCAGTCAAAATGAGCCTTAGAATTCTTCCCTACCTTATTCCTGTGCTGAGATACAGGCTGCTCCAACCTGCTGTAAAATGCTTGATTTCGAGAGTGAGCGAAACTAATGAAAACATTGTTGGGGTAAAACCTAAAGGGAAAGACCTAGCACCAAATCCAATTTGCCATCTGATCTAACTTCTGGAGGCAGTCAAAATGAGTATTTGAATTCTTCCCTACCTTATTCCTGTGCTGAGATACAGGCTGCTCCAACCTGCTGTAAAATGCTTGATTTCGAGAGTGAGCGAAACTAATGAAAACATTGTTGGGGTAAAACCTAAAGGGAAAGACCTAGCACCAAATCCAATTTGCCATCTGATCTAACTTCTGGAGGCAGTCAAAATGATCCTTAGAATTCTTCCCTACCTTATTCCTGTGCTGAGATACAGGCTGCTCCAACCTGCTGTAAAATGCTTGATTTCGAGAGTGAGCGAAACTAATGAAAACATTGTTGGGGTAAAACCTAAAGGGAAAGACCTAGCACCAAATCCAATTTGCCATCTGATCTAACTTCTGGAGGCAGTCAAAATGAGCCTTAGAATTCTTCCCTACCTTATTCCTGTGCTGAGATACAGGCTGCTCCAACCTGCTGTAAAATGCTTGATTTCGAGAGTGAGCGAAACTAATGAAAACATTGTTGGGGTAAAACCTAAAGGGAAAGACCTAGCACCAAATCCAATTTGCCATCTGATCTAACTTCTGGAGGCAGTCAAAATGAGTATTTGAATTCTTCCCTACCTTATTCCTGTGCTGAGATACAGGCTGCTCCAACCTGCTGTAAAATGCTTGATTTCGAGAGTGAGCGAAACTAATGAAAACATTGTTGGGGTAAAACCTAAAGGGAAAGACCTAGCACCAAATCCAATTTGCCATCTGATCTAACTTCTGGAGGCAGTCAAAATGATCCTTAGAATTCTTCCCTACCTTATTCCTGTGCTGAGATACAGGCTGCTCCAACCTGCTGTAAAATGCTTGATTTCGAGAGTGAGCGAAACTAATGAAAACATTGTTGGGGTAAAACCTAAAGGGAAAGACCTAGCACCAAATCCAATTTGCCATCTGATCTAACTTCTGGAGGCAGTCAAAATGATCCTTAGAATTCTTCCCTACCTTATTCCTGTGCTGAGATACAGGCTGCTCCAACCTGCTGTAAAATGCTTGATTTCAAGAGTGAGCGAAACTAATGAAAACATTGTTGGGGTAAAACCTAAAGGGAAAGACCTAGCACCAAATCCAATTTGCCATCTGATCTAACTTCTGGAGGCAGTCAAAATGATCCTTAGAATTCTTCCCTACCTTATTCCTGTGCTGAGATACAGGCTGCTCCAACCTGCTGTAAAATGCTTGATTTCGAGAGTGAGCGAAACTAATGAAAACATTGTTGGGGTAAAACCTAAATGGAAAGACCTAGCACCAAATCCAATTTGCCATCTGATCTAACTTCTGGAGGCAGTCAAAATGATCCTTAGAATTCTTCCCTACCTTATTCCTGTGCTGAGATACAGGCTGCTCCAACCTGCTGTAAAATGCTTGATTTCGAGAGTGAGCGAAACTAATGAAAACATTGTTGGGGTAAAACCTAAAGGGAAAGACCTAGCACCAAATCCAATTTGCCATCTGATCTAACTTCTGGAGGCAGTCAAAATGAGCCTTAGAATTCTTCCCTACCTTATTCCTGTGCTGAGATACAGGCTGCTCCAACCTGCTGTAAAATGCTTGATTTCGAGATGTGAGCGAAACTAATGAAAACATTGTTGGGGTAAAAACCTAAAGGGAAAGACCTAGCACCAAATCCAATTTGCCATCTGATCTAACTTCTGGAGGCAGTCAAAATGAGTATTTGAATTCTTCCCTACCTTATTCCTGTGCTGAGATACAGGCTGCTCCAACCTGCTGTAAAATGCTTGATTTCGAGAGTGAGCGAAACTAATGAAAACATTGTTGGGGTAAAACCTAAAGGGAAAGACCTAGCACCAAATCCAATTTGCCATCTGATCTAACTTCTGGAGGCAGTCAAAATGATCCTTAGAATTCTTCCCTACCTTATTCCTGTGCTGAGATACAGGCTGCTCCAACCTGCTGTAAAATGCTTGATTTCGAGAGTGAGCGAAACTAATGAAAACATTGTTGGGGTAAAACCTAAAGGGAAAGACCTAGCACCAAATCCAATTTGCCATCTGATCTAACTTCTGGAGGCAGTCAAAATGATCCTTAGAATTCTTCCCTACCTTATTCCTGTGCTGAGATACAGGCTGCTCCAACCTGCTGTAAAATGCTTGATTTCGAGAGTGAGCGAAACTAATGAAAACATTGTTGGGGTAAAACCTAAAGGGAAAGACCTAGCACCAAATCCAATTTGCCATCTGATCTAACTTCTGGAGGCAGTCAAAATGAGTATTTGAATTCTTCCCTACCTTATTCCTGTGCTGAGATACAGGCTGCTCCAACCTGCTGTAAAATGCTTGATTTCGAGAGTGAGCGAAACTAATGAAAACATTGTTGGGGTAAAACCTAAAGGGAAAGACCTAGCACCAAATCCAATTTGCCATCTGATCTAACTTCTGGAGGCAGTCAAAATGATCCTTAGAATTCTTCCCTACCTTATTCCTGTGCTGAGATACAGGCTGCTCCAACCTGCTGTAAAATGCTTGATTTCAAGAGTGAGCGAAACTAATGAAAACATTGTTGGGGTAAAACCTAAAGGGAAAGACCTAGCACCAAATCCAATTTGCCATCTGATCTAACTTCTGGAGGCAGTCAAAATGATCCTTAGAATTCTTCCCTACCTTATTCCTGTGCTGAGATACAGGCTGCTCCAACCTGCTGTAAAATGCTTGATTTCGAGAGTGAGCGAAACTAATGAAAACATTGTTGGGGTAAAACCTAAATGGAAAGACCTAGCACCAAATCCAATTTGCCATCTGATCTAACTTCTGGAGGCAGTCAAAATGATCCTTAGAATTCTTCCCTACCTTATTCCTGTGCTGAGATACAGGCTGCTCCAACCTGCTGTAAAATGCTTGATTTCGAGAGTGAGCGAAACTAATGAAAACATTGTTGGGGTAAAACCTAAAGGGAAAGACCTAGCACCAAATCCAATTTGCCATCTGATCTAACTTCTGGAGGCAGTCAAAATGATCCTTAGAATTCTTCCCTACCTTATTCCTGTGCTGAGATACAGGCTGCTCCAACCTGCTGTAAAATGCTTGATTTCGAGAGTGAGCGAAAACTAATGAAAACATTGTTGGGGTAAAAACCTAAAGGGAAAGACCTAGCACCAAATCCAATTTGCCATCTGATCTAACTTCTGGAGGCAGTCAAAATGATCCTTAGAATTCTTCCCTACCTTATTCCTGTGCTGAGATACAGGCTGCTCCAACCTGCTGTAAAATGCTTGATTTCGAGAGTGAGCGAAACTAATGAAAACATTGTTGGGGTAAAACCTAAAGGGAAAGACCTAGCACCAAATCCAATTTGCCATCTGATCTAACTTCTGGAGGCAGTCAAAATGATCCTTAGAATTCTTCCCTACCTTATTCCTGTGCTGAGATACAGGCTGCTCCAACCTGCTGTAAAATGCTTGATTTCGAGAGTGAGCGAAACTAATGAAAACATTGTTGGGGTAAAACCTAAAGGGAAAGACCTAGCACCAAATCCAATTTGCCATCTGATCTAACTTCTGGAGGCAGTCAAAATGAGCCTTAGAATTCTTCCCTACCTTATTCCTGTGCTGAGATACAGGCTGCTCCAACCTGCTGTAAAATGCTTGATTTCGAGAGTGAGCGAAACTAATGAAAACATTGTTGGGGTAAAACCTAAAGGGAAAGACCTAGCACCAAATCCAATTTGCCATCTGATCTAACTTCTGGAGGCAGTCAAAATGAGTATTTGAATTCTTCCCTACCTTATTCCTGTGCTGAGATACAGGCTGCTCCAACCTGCTGTAAAATGCTTGATTTCGAGAGTGAGCGAAACTAATGAAAACATTGTTGGGGTAAAACCTAAAGGGAAAGACCTAGCACCAAATCCAATTTGCCATCTGATCTAACTTCTGGAGGCAGTCAAAATGATCCTTAGAATTCTTCCCTACCTTATTCCTGTGCTGAGATACAGGCTGCTCCAACCTGCTGTAAAATGCTTGATTTCAAGAGTGAGCGAAACTAATGAAAACATTGTTGGGGTAAAACCTAAAGGGAAAGACCTAGCACCAAATCCAATTTGCCATCTGATCTAACTTCTGGAGGCAGTCAAAATGATCCTTAGAATTCTTCCCTACCTTATTCCTGTGCTGAGATACAGGCTGCTCCAACCTGCTGTAAAATGCTTGATTTCGAGAGTGAGCGAAACTAATGAAAACATTGTTGGGGTAAAACCTAAATGGAAAGACCTAGCACCAAATCCAATTTGCCATCTGATCTAACTTCTGGAGGCAGTCAAAATGAGCCTTAGAATTCTTCCCTACCTTATTCCTGTGCTGAGATACAGGCTGCTCCAACCTGCTGTAAAATGCTTGATTTCGAGAGTGAGCAAAACTAATGAAAACATTGTTGGGGTAAAACCTAAAGGGAAAGACCTAGCACCAAATCCAATTTGCCATCTGATCTAACTTCTGGAGGCAGTCAAAATGATCCTTAGAATTCTTCCCTACCTTATTCCTGTGCTGAGATACAGGCTGCTCCAACCTGCTGTAAAATGCTTGATTTCGAGAGTGAGCGAAACTAATGAAAACATTGTTGGGGTAAAACCTAAAGGGAAAGACCTAGCACCAAATCCAATTTGCCATCTGATCTAACTTCTGGAGGCAGTCAAAATGAGCCTTAGAATTCTTCCCTACCTTATTCCTGTGCTGAGATACAGGCTGCTCCAACCTGCTGTAAAATGCTTGATTTCGAGAGTGAGCGAAACTAATGAAAACATTGTTGGGGTAAAACCTAAAGGGAAAGACCTAGCACCAAATCCAATTTGCCATCTGATCTAACTTCTGGAGGCAGTCAAAATGAGCCTTAGAATTCTTCCCTACCTCATTCCTGTGCTGAGATACAGGCTGCTCCAACCTGCTGTAAAATGCTTGATTTCGAGAGTGAGCGAAACTAATGAAAACATTGTTGGGGTAAAACCTAAAGGGAAAGACCTAGCACCAAATCCAATTTGCCATCTGATCTAACTTCTGGAGGCAGTCAAAATGATCCTTAGAATTCTTCCCTACCTTATTCCTGTGCTGAGATACAGGCTGCTCCAACCTGCTGTAAAATGCTTGATTTCGAGAGTGAGCGAAACTAATGAAAACATTGTTGGGGTAAAACCTAAAGGGAAAGACCTAGCACCAAATCCAATTTGCCATCTGATCTAACTTCTGGAGGCAGTCAAAATGATCCTTAGAATTCTTCCCTACCTTATTCCTGTGCTGAGATACAGGCTGCTCCAACCTGCTGTAAAATGCTTGATTTCGAGAGTGAGCGAAACTAATGAAAACATTGTTGGGGTAAAACCTAAAGGGAAAGACCTAGCACCAAATCCAATTTGCCATCTGATCTAACTTCTGGAGGCAGTCAAAATGAGCCTTAGAATTCTTCCCTACCTTATTCCTGTGCTGAGATACAGGCTGCTCCAACCTGCTGTAAAATGCTTGATTTCGAGAGTGAGCGAAACTAATGAAAACATTGTTGGGGTAAAACCTAAAGGGAAAGACCTAGCACCAAATCCAATTTGCCATCTGATCTAACTTCTGGAGGCAGTCAAAATGATCCTTAGAATTCTTCCCTACCTTATTCCTGTGCTGAGATACAGGCTGCTCCAACCTGCTGTAAAATGCTTGATTTCGAGAGTGAGCGAAACTAATGAAAACATTGTTGGGGTAAAACCTAAAGGGAAAGACCTAGCACCAAATCCAATTTGCCATCTGATCTAACTTCTGGAGGCAGTCAAAATGAGCCTTAGAATTCTTCCCTACCTTATTCCTGTGCTGAGATACAGGCTGCTCCAACCTGCTGTAAAATGCTTGATTTCGAGAGTGAGCGAAACTAATGAAAACATTGTTGGGGTAAAACCTAAAGGGAAAGACCTAGCACCAAATCCAATTTGCCATCTGATCTAACTTCTGGAGGCAGTCAAAATGATCCTTAGAATTCTTCCCTACCTTATTCCTGTGCTGAGATACAGGCTGCTCCAACCTGCTGTAAAATGCTTGATTTCGAGAGTGAGCGAAACTAATGAAAACATTGTTGGGGTAAAACCTAAAGGGAAAGACCTAGCACCAAATCCAATTTGCCATCTGATCTAACTTCTGGAGGCAGTCAAAATGATCCTTAGAATTCTTCCCTACCTTATTCCTGTGCTGAGATACAGGCTGCTCCA
This sequence comes from Melanerpes formicivorus, assembly GCF_026170545.1. Classification (NCBI taxonomy): domain Eukaryota; kingdom Metazoa; phylum Chordata; class Aves; order Piciformes; family Picidae; genus Melanerpes; species Melanerpes formicivorus. The sequence goes on from NW_027143704.1 coordinate 20,053, forward strand.
ACCTGCTGTAAAATGCTTGATTTCGAGAGTGAGCGAAACTAATGAAAACATTGTTGGGGTAAAACCTAAAGGGAAAGACCTAGCACCAAATCCAATTTGCCATCTGATCTAACTTCTGGAGGCAGTCAAAATGATCCTTAGAATTCTTCCCTACCTTATTCCTGTGCTGAGATACAGGCTGCTCCAACCTGCTGTAAAATGCTTGATTTCGAGAGTGAGCGAAACTAATGAAAACATTGTTGGGGTAAAACCTAAATGGAAAGACCTAGCACCAAATCCAATTTGCCATCTGATCTAACTTCTGGAGGCAGTCAAAATGAGCCTTAGAATTCTTCCCTACCTTATTCCTGTGCTGAGATACAGGCTGCTCCAACCTGCTGTAAAATGCTTGATTTCGAGAGTGAGCAAAACTAATGAAAACATTGTTGGGGTAAAACCTAAAGGGAAAGACCTAGCACCAAATCCAATTTGCCATCTGATCTAACTTCTGGAGGCAGTCAAAATGATCCTTAGAATTCTTCCCTACCTTATTCCTGTGCTGAGATACAGGCTGCTCCAACCTGCTGTGAAATGCTTGATTTCGAGAGTGAGCGAAACTAATGAAAACATTGTTGGGGTAAAACCTAAAGGGAAAGACGTAGCACCAAATCCAATTTGCCATCTGATCTAACTTCTGGAGGCAGTCAAAATGAGCCTTAGAATTCTTCCCTACCTTATTCCTGTGCTGAGATACAGGCTGCTCCAACCTGCTGTAAAATGCTTGATTTCGAGAGTGAGCGAAACTAATGAAAACATTGTTGGGGTAAAACCTAAAGGGAAAGACCTAGCACCAAATCCAATTTGCCATCTGATCTAACTTCTGGAGGCAGTCAAAATGAGCCTTAGAATTCTTCCCTACCTTATTCCTGTGCTGAGATACAGGCTGCTCCAACCTGCTGTAAAATGCTTGATTTCGAGAGTGAGCGAAACTAATGAAAACATTGTTGGGGTAAAACCTAAAGGGAAAGACCTAGCACCAAATCCAATTTGCCATCTGATCTAACTTCTGGAGGCAGTCAAAATGATCCTTAGAATTCTTCCCTACCTTATTCCTGTGCTGAGATACAGGCTGCTCCAACCTGCTGTAAAATACTTGATTTCGAGAGTGAGCGAAACTAATGAAAACATTGTTGGGGTAAAACCTAAAGGGAAAGACCTAGCACCAAATCCAGTTTGCCATCTGATCTAACTTCTGGAGGCAGTCAAAATGAGCCTTAGAATTCTTCCCTACCTTATTCCTGTGCTGAGATACAGGCTGCTCCAACCTGCTGTAAAATGCTTGATTTCGAGAGTGAGCGAAACTAATGAAAACATTGTTGGGGTAAAACCTAAAGGGAAAGACCTAGCACCAAATCCAATTTGCCATCTGATCTAACTTCTGGAGGCAGTCAAAATGAGCCTTAGAATTCTTCCCTACCTTATTCCTGTGCTGAGATACAGGCTGCTCCAACCTGCTGTAAAATGCTTGATTTCGAGAGTGAGCGAAACTAATGAAAACATTGTTGGGGTAAAACCTAAAGGGAAAGACCTAGCACCAAATCCAATTTGCCATCTGATCTAACTTCTGGAGGCAGTCAAAATGATCCTTAGAATTCTTCCCTACCTTATTCCTGTGCTGAGATACAGGCTGCTCCAACCTGCTGTAAAATGCTTGATTTCGAGAGTGAGCGAAACTAATGAAAACATTGTTGGGGTAAAACCTAAAGGGAAAGACCTAGCACCAAATCCAATTTGCCATCTGATCTAACTTCTGGAGGCAGTCAAAATGAGCCTTAGAATTCTTCCCTACCTTATTCCTGTGCTGAGATACAGGCTGCTCCAACCTGCTGTAAAATGCTTGATTTCGAGAGTGAGCGAAACTAATGAAAACATTGTTGGGGTAAAACCTAAAGGGAAAGACCTAGCACCAAATCCAATTTGCCATCTGATCTAACTTCTGGAGGCAGTCAAAATGAGCCTTAGAATTCTTCCCTACCTTATTCCTGTGCTGAGATACAGGCTGCTCCAACCTGCTGTAAAATGCTTGATTTCGAGAGTGAGCGAAACTAATGAAAACATTGTTGGGGTAAAACCTAAAGGGAAAGACCTAGCACCAAATCCAATTTGCCATCTGATCTAACTTCTGGAGGCAGTCAAAATGAGTATTTGAATTCTTCCCTACCTTATTCCTGTGCTGAGATACAGGCTGCTCCAACCTGCTGTAAAATGCTTGATTTCGAGAGTGAGCGAAACTAATGAAAACATTGTTGGGGTAAAACCTAAAGGGAAAGACCTAGCACCAAATCCAATTTGCCATCTGATCTAACTTCTGGAGGCAGTCAAAATGATCCTTAGAATTCTTCCCTACCTTATTCCTGTGCTGAGATACAGGCTGCTCCAACCTGCTGTAAAATGCTTGATTTCGAGAGTGAGCGAAACTAATGAAAACATTGTTGGGGTAAAACCTAAAGGGAAAGACCTAGCACCAAATCCAATTTGCCATCTGATCTAACTTCTGGAGGCAGTCAAAATGATCCTTAGAATTCTTCCCTACCTTATTCCTGTGCTGAGATACAGGCTGCTCCAACCTGCTGTAAAATGCTTGATTTCGAGAGTGAGCGAAACTAATGAAAACATTGTTGGGGTAAAACCTAAAGGGAAAGACCTAGCACCAAATCCAATTTGCCATCTGATCTAACTTCTGGAGGCAGTCAAAATGAGCCTTAGAATTCTTCCCTACCTTATTCCTGTGCTGAGATACAGGCTGCTCCAACCTGCTGTAAAATGCTTGATTTCGAGAGTGAGCGAAACTAATGAAAACATTGTTGGGGTAAAACCTAAAGGGAAAGACCTAGCACCAAATCCAATTTGCCATCTGATCTAACTTCTGGAGGCAGTCAAAATGATCCTTAGAATTCTTCCCTACCTTATTCCTGTGCTGAGATACAGGCTGCTCCAACCTGCTGTAAAATGCTTGATTTCGAGAGTGAGCGAAACTAATGAAAACATTGTTGGGGTAAAACCTAAAGGGAAAGACCTAGCACCAAATCCAATTTGCCATCTGATCTAACTTCTGGAGGCAGTCAAAATGAGCCTTAGAATTCTTCCCTACCTTATTCCTGTGCTGAGATACAGGCTGCTCCAACCTGCTGTAAAATGCTTGATTTCGAGAGTGAGCGAAACTAATGAAAACATTGTTGGGGTAAAACCTAAAGGGAAAGACCTAGCACCAAATCCAATTTGCCATCTGATCTAACTTCTGGAGGCAGTCAAAATGAGTATTTGAATTCTTCCCTACCTTATTCCTGTGCTGAGATACAGGCTGCTCCAACCTGCTGTAAAATGCTTGATTTCGAGAGTGAGCGAAACTAATGAAAACATTGTTGGGGTAAAACCTAAAGGGAAAGACCTAGCACCAAATCCAATTTGCCATCTGATCTAACTTCTGGAGGCAGTCAAAATGATCCTTAGAATTCTTCCCTACCTTATTCCTGTGCTGAGATACAGGCTGCTCCAACCTGCTGTAAAATGCTTGATTTCAAGAGTGAGCGAAACTAATGAAAACATTGTTGGGGTAAAACCTAAAGGGAAAGACCTAGCACCAAATCCAATTTGCCATCTGATCTAACTTCTGGAGGCAGTCAAAATGATCCTTAGAATTCTTCCCTACCTTATTCCTGTGCTGAGATACAGGCTGCTCCAACCTGCTGTAAAATGCTTGATTTCGAGAGTGAGCGAAACTAATGAAAACATTGTTGGGGTAAAACCTAAATGGAAAGACCTAGCACCAAATCCAATTTGCCATCTGATCTAACTTCTGGAGGCAGTCAAAATGAGCCTTAGAATTCTTCCCTACCTTATTCCTGTGCTGAGATACAGGCTGCTCCAACCTGCTGTAAAATGCTTGATTTCGAGAGTGAGCAAAACTAATGAAAACATTGTTGGGGTAAAACCTAAAGGGAAAGACCTAGCACCAAATCCAATTTGCCATCTGATCTAACTTCTGGAGGCAGTCAAAATGATCCTTAGAATTCTTCCCTACCTTATTCCTGTGCTGAGATACAGGCTGCTCCAACCTTCTGTGAAATGCTTGATTTCGAGAGTGAGCGAAACTAATGAAAACATTGTTGGGGTAAAACCTAAAGGGAAAGACCTAGCACCAAATCCAATTTGCCATCTGATCTAACTTCTGGAGGCAGTCAAAATGAGCCTTAGAATTCTTCCCTACCTTATTCCTGTGCTGAGATACAGGCTGCTCCAACCTGCTGTAAAATGCTTGATTTCGAGAGTGAGCGAAACTAATGAAAACATTGTTGGGGTAAAACCTAAAGGGAAAGACCTAGCACCAAATCCAATTTGCCATCTGATCTAACTTCTGGAGGCAGTCAAAATGAGCCTTAGAATTCTTCCCTACCTTATTCCTGTGCTGAGATACAGGCTGCTCCAACCTGCTGTAAAATGCTTGATTTCGAGAGTGAGCGAAACTAATGAAAACATTGTTGGGGTAAAACCTAAAGGGAAAGACCTAGCACCAAATCCAATTTGCCATCTGATCTAACTTCTGGAGGCAGTCAAAATGAGCCTTAGAATTCTTCCCTACCTTATTCCTGTGCTGAGATACAGGCTGCTCCAACCTGCTGTAAAATGCTTGATTTCGAGAGTGAGCGAAACTAATGAAAACATTGTTGGGGTAAAACCTAAAGGGAAAGACCTAGCACCAAATCCAATTTGCCATCTGATCTAACTTCTGGAGGCAGTCAAAATGATCCTTAGAATTCTTCCCTACCTTATTCCTGTGCTGAGATACAGGCTGCTCCAACCTGCTGTAAAATACTTGATTTCGAGAGTGAGCGAAACTAATGAAAACATTGTTGGGGTAAAACCTAAAGGGAAAGACCTAGCACCAAATCCAATTTGCCATCTGATCTAACTTCTGGAGGCAGTCAAAATGATCCTTAGAATTCTTCCCTACCTTATTCCTGTGCTGAGATACAGGCTGCTCCAACCTGCTGTAAAATGCTTGATTTCGAGAGTGAGCGAAACTAATGAAAACATTGTTGGGGTAAAACCTAAAGGGAAAGACCTAGCACCAAATCCAATTTGCCATCTGATCTAACTTCTGGAGGCAGTCAAAATGAGCCTTAGAATTCTTCCCTACCTTATTCCTGTGCTGAGATACAGGCTGCTCCAACCTGCTGTAAAATGCTTGATTTCGAGAGTGAGCGAAACTAATGAAAACATTGTTGGGGTAAAACCTAAAGGGAAAGACCTAGCACCAAATCCAATTTGCCATCTGATCTAACTTCTGGAGGCAGTCAAAATGATCCTTAGAATTCTTCCCTACCTTATTCCTGTGCTGAGATACAGGCTGCTCCAACCTGCTGTAAAATGCTTGATTTCGAGAGTGAGCGAAACTAATGAAAACATTGTTGGGGTAAAACCTAAAGGGAAAGACCTAGCACCAAATCCAATTTGCCATCTGATCTAACTTCTGGAGGCAGTCAAAATGAGCCTTAGAATTCTTCCCTACCTTATTCCTGTGCTGAGATACAGGCTGCTCCAACCTGCTGTAAAATGCTTGATTTCGAGAGTGAGCGAAACTAATGAAAACATTGTTGGGGTAAAACCTAAAGGGAAAGACCTAGCACCAAATCCAATTTGCCATCTGATCTAACTTCTGGAGGCAGTCAAAATGATCCTTAGAATTCTTCCCTACCTTATTCCTGTGCTGAGATACAGGCTGCTCCAACCTGCTGTAAAATGCTTGATTTCGAGAGTGAGCGAAACTAATGAAAACATTGTTGGGGTAAAACCTAAAGGGAAAGACCTAGCACCAAATCCAATTTGCCATCTGATCTAACTTCTGGAGGCAGTCAAAATGATCCTTAGAATTCTTCCCTACCTTATTCCTGTGCTGAGATACAGGCTGCTCCAACCTGCTGTAAAATGCTTGATTTCGAGAGTGAGCGAAACTAATGAAAACATTGTTGGGGTAAAACCTAAAGGGAAAGACCTAGCACCAAATCCAATTTGCCATCTGATCTAACTTCTGGAGGCAGTCAAAATGATCCTTAGAATTCTTCCCTACCTTATTCCTGTGCTGAGATACAGGCTGCTCCAACCTGCTGTAAAATGCTTGATTTCGAGAGTGAGCGAAACTAATGAAAACATTGTTGGGGTAAAACCTAAAGGGAAAGACCTAGCACCAAATCCAATTTGCCATCTGATCTAACTTCTGGAGGCAGTCAAAATGATCCTTAGAATTCTTCCCTACCTTATTCCTGTGCTGAGATACAGGCTGCTCCAACCTGCTGTAAAATGCTTGATTTCGAGAGTGAGCGAAACTAATGAAAACATTGTTGGGGTAAAACCTAAAGGGAAAGACCTAGCACCAAATCCAATTTGCCATCTGATCTAACTTCTGGAGGCAGTCAAAATGAGCCTTAGAATTCTTCCCTACCTTATTCCTGTGCTGAGATACAGGCTGCTCCAACCTGCTGTAAAATGCTTGATTTCGAGAGTGAGCGAAACTAATGAAAACATTGTTGGGGTAAAACCTAAAGGGAAAGACCTAGCACCAAATCCAATTTGCCATCTGATCTAACTTCTGGAGGCAGTCAAAATGATCCTTAGAATTCTTCCCTACCTTATTCCTGTGCTGAGATACAGGCTGCTCCAACCTGCTGTAAAATGCTTGATTTCGAGAGTGAGCGAAACTAATGAAAACATTGTTGGGGTAAAACCTAAAGGGAAAGACCTAGCACCAAATCCAATTTGCCATCTGATCTAACTTCTGGAGGCAGTCAAAATGAGCCTTAGAATTCTTCCCTACCTTATTCCTGTGCTGAGATACAGGCTGCTCCAACCTGCTGTAAAATGCTTGATTTCGAGAGTGAGCGAAACTAATGAAAACATTGTTGGGGTAAAACCTAAAGGGAAAGACCTAGCACCAAATCCAATTTGCCATCTGATCTAACTTCTGGAGGCAGTCAAAATGAGCCTTAGAATTCTTCCCTACCTTATTCCTGTGCTGAGATACAGGCTGCTCCAACCTGCTGTAAAATGCTTGATTTCGAGAGTGAGCGAAACTAATGAAAACATTGTTGGGGTAAAACCTAAAGGGAAAGACCTAGCACCAAATCCAATTTGCCATCTGATCTAACTTCTGGAGGCAGTCAAAATGAGCCTTAGAATTCTTCCCTACCTTATTCCTGTGCTGAGATACAGGCTGCTCCAACCTGCTGTAAAATGCTTGATTTCGAGAGTGAGCGAAACTAATGAAAACATTGTTGGGGTAAAACCTAAAGGGAAAGACCTAGCACCAAATCCAATTTGCCATCTGATCTAACTTCTGGAGGCAGTCAAAATGATCCTTAGAATTCTTCCCTACCTTATTCCTGTGCTGAGATACAGGCTGCTCCAACCTGCTGTAAAATGCTTGATTTCGAGAGTGAGCGAAACTAATGAAAACATTGTTGGGGTAAAACCTAAAGGGAAAGACCTAGCACCAAATCCAATTTGCCATCTGATCTAACTTCTGGAGGCAGTCAAAATGAGCCTTAGAATTCTTCCCTACCTTATTCCTGTGCTGAGATACAGGCTGCTCCAACCTGCTGTAAAATGCTTGATTTCGAGAGTGAGCGAAACTAATGAAAACATTGTTGGGGTAAAACCTAAAGGGAAAGACCTAGCACCAAATCCAATTTGCCATCTGATCTAACTTCTGGAGGCAGTCAAAATGATCCTTAGAATTCTTCCCTACCTTATTCCTGTGCTGAGATACAGGCTGCTCCAACCTGCTGTAAAATGCTTGATTTCGAGAGTGAGCGAAACTAATGAAAACATTGTTGGGGTAAAACCTAAAGGGAAAGACCTAGCACCAAATCCAATTTGCCATCTGATCTAACTTCTGGAGGCAGTCAAAATGAGCCTTAGAATTCTTCCCTACCTTATTCCTGTGCTGAGATACAGGCTGCTCCAACCTGCTGTAAAATGCTTGATTTCGAGAGTGAGCGAAACTAATGAAAACATTGTTGGGGTAAAACCTAAAGGGAAAGACCTAGCACCAAATCCAATTTGCCATCTGATCTAACTTCTGGAGGCAGTCAAAATGAGCCTTTGAATTCTTCCCTACCTTATTCCTGTGCTGAGATACAGGCTGCTCCAACCTGCTGTAAAATGCTTGATTTCGAGAGTGAGCGAAACTAATGAAAACATTGTTGGGGTAAAACCTAAAGGGAAAGACCTAGCACCAAATCCAATTTGCCATCTGATCTAACTTCTGGAGGCAGTCAAAATGAGCCTTTGAATTCTTCCCTACCTTATTCCTGTGCTGAGATACAGGCTGCTCCAACCTGCTGTAAAATGCTTGATTTCGAGAGTGAGCGAAACTAATGAAAACATTGTTGGGGTAAAACCTAAAGGGAAAGACCTAGCACCAAATCCAATTTGCCATCTGATCTAACTTCTGGAGGCAGTCAAAATGATCCTTAGAATTCTTCCCTACCTTATTCCTGTGCTGAGATACAGGCTGCTCCAACCTGCTGTAAAATGCTTGATTTCGAGAGTGAGCGAAACTAATGAAAACATTGTTGGGGTAAAACCTAAAGGGAAAGACCTAGCACCAAATCCAATTTGCCATCTGATCTAACTTCTGGAGGCAGTCAAAATGAGCCTTAGAATTCTTCCCTACCTTATTCCTGTGCTGAGATACAGGCTGCTCCAACCTGCTGTAAAATGCTTGATTTCGAGAGTGAGCGAAACTAATGAAAACATTGTTGGGGTAAAACCTAAAGGGAAAGACCTAGCACCAAATCCAATTTGCCATCTGATCTAACTTCTGGAGGCAGTCAAAATGAGCCTTAGAATTCTTCCCTACCTTATTCCTGTGCTGAGATACAGGCTGCTCCAACCTGCTGTAAAATGCTTGATTTCGAGAGTGAGCGAAACTAATGAAAACATTGTTGGGGTAAAACCTAAAGGGAAAGACCTAGCACCAAATCCAATTTGCCATCTGATCTAACTTCTGGAGGCAGTCAAAATGATCCTTAGAATTCTTCCCTACCTTATTCCTGTGCTGAGATACAGGCTGCTCCAACCTGCTGTAAAATACTTGATTTCGAGAGTGAGCGAAACTAATGAAAACATTGTTGGGGTAAAACCTAAAGGGAAAGACCTAGCACCAAATCCAATTTGCCATCTGATCTAACTTCTGGAGGCAGTCAAAATGATCCTTAGAATTCTTCCCTACCTTATTCCTGTGCTGAGATACAGGCTGCTCCAACCTGCTGTAAAATGCTTGATTTCGAGAGTGAGCGAAACTAATGAAAACATTGTTGGGGTAAAACCTAAAGGGAAAGACCTAGCACCAAATCCAATTTGCCATCTGATCTAACTTCTGGAGGCAGTCAAAATGATCCTTAGAATTCTTCCCTACCTTATTCCTGTGCTGAGATACAGGCTGCTCCAACCTGCTGTAAAATGCTTGATTTCGAGAGTGAGCGAAACTAATGAAAACATTGTTGGGGTAAAACCTAAAGGGAAAGACCTAGCACCAAATCCAATTTGCCATCTGATCTAACTTCTGGAGGCAGTCAAAATGATCCTTAGAATTCTTCCCTACCTTATTCCTGTGCTGAGATACAGGCTGCTCCAACCTGCTGTAAAATGCTTGATTTCGAGAGTGAGCGAAACTAATGAAAACATTGTTGGGGTAAAACCTAAAGGGAAAGACCTAGCACCAAATCCAATTTGCCATCTGATCTAACTTCTGGAGGCACTCAAAATGAGCCTTAGAATTCTTCCCTACCTTATTCCTGTGCTGAGATACAGGCTGCTCCAACCTGCTGTAAAATGCTTGATTTCGAGAGTGAGCGAAACTAATGAAAACATTGTTGGGGTAAAACCTAAAGGGAAAGACCTAGCACCAAATCCAATTTGCCATCTGATCTAACTTCTGGAGGCAGTCAAAATGAGCCTTAGAATTCTTCCCTACCTTATTCCTGTGCTGAGATACAGGCTGCTCCAACCTGCTGTAAAATGCTTGATTTCGAGAGTGAGCGAAACTAATGAAAACATTGTTGGGGTAAAACCTAAAGGGAAAGACCTAGCACCAAATCCAATTTGCCATCTGATCTAACTTCTGGAGGCAGTCAAAATGATCCTTAGAATTCTTCCCTACCTTATTCCTGTGCTGAGATACAGGCTGCTCCAACCTGCTGTAAAATGCTTGATTTCGAGAGTGAGCGAAACTAATGAAAACATTGTTGGGGTAAAACCTAAAGGGAAAGACCTAGCACCAAATCCAATTTGCCATCTGATCTAACTTCTGGAGGCAGTCAAAATGAGCCTTAGAATTCTTCCCTACCTTATTCCTGTGCTGAGATACAGGCTGCTCCAACCTGCTGTAAAATGCTTGATTTCGAGAGTGAGCGAAACTAATGAAAACATTGTTGGGGTAAAACCTAAAGGGAAAGACCTAGCACCAAATCCAATTTGCCATCTGATCTAACTTCTGGAGGCAGTCAAAATGAGCATTTGAATTCTTCCCTACCTTATTCCTGTGCTGAGATACAGGCTGCTCCAACCTGCTGTAAAATGCTTGATTTCGAGAGTGAGCGAAACTAATGAAAACATTGTTGGGGTAAAACCTAAAGGGAAAGACCTAGCACCAAATCCAATTTGCCATCTGATCTAACTTCTGGAGGCAGTCAAAATGAGCCTTAGAATTCTTCCCTACCTTATTCCTGTGCTGAGATACAGGCTGCTCCAACCTGCTGTAAAATGCTTGATTTCGAGAGTGAGCGAAACTAATGAAAACATTGTTGGGGTAAAACCTAAAGGGAAAGACCTAGCACCAAATCCAATTTGCCATCTGATCTAACTTCTGGAGGCAGTCAAAATGAGCCTTAGAATTCTTCCCTACCTTATTCCTGTGCTGAGATACAGGCTGCTCCAACCTGCTGTAAAATGCTTGATTTCGAGAGTGAGCGAAACTAATGAAAACATTGTTGGGGTAAAACCTAAAGGGAAAGACCTAGCACCAAATCCAATTTGCCATCTGATCTAACTTCTGGAGGCAGTCAAAATGAGCCTTAGAATTCTTCCCTACCTTATTCCTGTGCTGAGATACAGGCTGCTCCAACCTGCTGTAAAATGCTTGATTTCGAGAGTGAGCGAAACTAATGAAAACATTGTTGGGGTAAAACCTAAAGGGAAAGACCTAGCACCAAATCCAATTTGCCATCTGATCTAACTTCTGGAGGCAGTCAAAATGATCCTTAGAATTCTTCCCTACCTTATTCCTGTGCTGAGATACAGGCTGCTCCAACCTGCTGTAAAATGCTTGATTTCGAGAGTGAGCGAAACTAATGAAAACATTGTTGGGGTAAAACCTAAAGGGAAAGACCTAGCACCAAATCCAATTTGCCATCTGATCTAACTTCTGGAGGCAGTCAAAATGAGCCTTAGAATTCTTCCCTACCTTATTCCTGTGCTGAGATACAGGCTGCTCCAACCTGCTGTAAAATGCTTGATTTCGAGAGTGAGCGAAACTAATGAAAACATTGTTGGGGTAAAACCTAAAGGGAAAGACCTAGCACCAAATCCAATTTGCCATCTGATCTAACTTCTGGAGGCAGTCAAAATGAGCATTTGAATTCTTCCCTACCTTATTCCTGTGCTGAGATACAGGCTGCTCCAACCTGCTGTAAAATGCTTGATTTTGAGAGTGAGCGAAACTAATGAAAACATTGTTGGGGTAAAACCTAAAGGGAAAGACCTAGCACCAAATCCAATTTGCCATCTGATCTAACTTCTGGAGGCAGTCAAAATGAGCCTTAGAATTCTTCCCTACCTTATTCCTGTGCTGAGATACAGGCTGCTCCAACCTGCTGTAAAATGCTTGATTTCGAGAGTGAGCGAAACTAATGAAAACATTGTTGGGGTAAAACCTAAAGGGAAAGACCTAGCACCAAATCCAATTTGCCATCTGATCTAACTTCTGGAGGCAGTCAAAATGATCCTTAGAATTCTTCCCTACCTTATTCCTGTGCTGAGATACAGGCTGCTCCAACCTGCTGTAAAATGCTTGATTTCGAGAGTGAGCGAAACTAATGAAAACATTGTTGGGGTAAAACCTAAAGGGAAAGACCTAGCACCAAATCCAATTTGCCATCTGATCTAACTTCTGGAGGCAGTCAAAACGATCCTTAGAATTCTTCCCTACCTTATTCCTGTGCTGAGATACAGGCTGCTCCAACCTGCTGTAAAATGCTTGATTTCGAGAGTGAGCGAAACTAATGAAAACATTGTTGGGGTAAAACCTAAAGGGAAAGACCTAGCACCAAATCCAATTTGCCATCTGATCTAACTTCTGGAGGCAGTCAAAATGAGCCTTAGAATTCTTCCCTACCTTATTCCTGTGCTGAGATACAGGCTGCTCCAACCTGCTGTAAAATGCTTGATTTCGAGAGTGAGCGAAACTAATGAAAACATTGTTGGGGTAAAACCTAAAGGGAAAGACCTAGCACCAAATCCAATTTGCCATCTGATCTAACTTCTGGAGGCAGTCAAAATGAGCCTTAGAATTCTTCCCTACCTTATTCCTGTGCTGAGATACAGGCTGCTCCAACCTGCTGTAAAATGCTTGATTTCGAGAGTGAGCGAAACTAATGAAAACATTGTTGGGGTAAAACCTAAAGGGAAAGACCTAGCACCAAATCCAATTTGCCATCTGATCTAACTTCTGGAGGCAGTCAAAATGAGCCTTAGAATTCTTCCCTACCTTATTCCTGTGCTGAGATACAGGCTGCTCCAACCTGCTGTAAAATGCTTGATTTCGAGAGTGAGCGAAACTAATGAAAACATTGTTGGGGTAAAACCTAAAGGGAAAGACCTAGCACCAAATCCAATTTGCCATCTGATCTAACTTCTGGAGGCAGTCAAAATGAGCATTTGAATTCTTCCCTACCTTATTCCTGTGCTGAGATACAGGCTGCTCCAACCTGCTGTAAAATGCTTGATTTCGAGAGTGAGCGAAACTAATGAAAACATTGTTGGGGTAAAACCTAAAGGGAAAGACCTAGCACCAAATCCAATTTGCCATCTGATCTAACTTCTGGAGGCAGTCAAAATGAGCCTTAGAATTCTTCCCTACCTTATTCCTGTGCTGAGATACAGGCTGCTCCAACCTGCTGTAAAATGCTTGATTTCGAGAGTGAGCGAAACTAATGAAAACATTGTTGGGGTAAAACCTAAAGGGAAAGACCTAGCACCAAATCCAATTTGCCATCTGATCTAACTTCTGGAGGCAGTCAAAATGAGCCTTAGAATTCTTCCCTACCTTATTCCTGTGCTGAGATACAGGCTGCTCCAACCTGCTGTAAAATGCTTGATTTCGAGAGTGAGCGAAACTAATGAAAACATTGTTGGGGTAAAACCTAAAGGGAAAGACCTAGCACCAAATCCAATTTGCCATCTGATCTAACTTCTGGAGGCAGTCAAAATGATCCTTAGAATTCTTCCCTACCTTATTCCTGTGCTGAGATACAGGCTGCTCCAACCTGCTGTAAAATGCTTGATTTCGAGAGTGAGCGAAACTAATGAAAACATTGTTGGGGTAAAACCTAAAGGGAAAGACCTAGCACCAAATCCAATTTGCCATCTGATCTAACTTCTGGAGGCAGTCAAAATGATCCTTAGAATTCTTCCCTACCTTATTCCTGTGCTGAGATACAGGCTGCTCCAACCTGCTGTAAAATGCTTGATTTCGAGAGTGAGCGAAACTAATGAAAACATTGTTGGGGTAAAACCTAAAGGGAAAGACCTAGCACCAAATCCAATTTGCCATCTGATCTAACTTCTGGAGGCAGTCAAAATGAGCGTTTGAATTCTTCCCTACCTTATTCCTGTGCTGAGATACAGGCTGCTCCAACCTGCTGTAAAATGCTTGATTTCGAGAGTGAGCGAAACTAATGAAAACATTGTTGGGGTAAAACCTAAAGGGAAAGACCTAGCACCAAATCCAATTTGCCATCTGATCTAACTTCTGGAGGCAGTCAAAATGAGCCTTAGAATTCTTCCCTACCTTATTCCTGTGCTGAGATACAGGCTGCTCCAACCTGCTGTAAAATGCTTGATTTCGAGAGTGAGCGAAACTAATGAAAACATTGTTGGGGTAAAACCTAAAGGGAAAGACCTAGCACCAAATCCAATTTGCCATCTGATCTAACTTCTGGAGGCAGTCAAAATGATCCTTAGAATTCTTCCCTACCTTATTCCTGTGCTGAGATACAGGCTGCTCCAACCTGCTGTAAAATGCTTGATTTCGAGAGTGAGCGAAACTAATGAAAACATTGTTGGGGTAAAACCTAAAGGGAAAGACCTAGCACCAAATCCAATTTGCCATCTGATCTAACTTCTGGAGGCAGTCAAAATGATCCTTAGAATTCTTCCCTACCTTATTCCTGTGCTGAGATACAGGCTGCTCCAACCTGCTGTAAAATGCTTGATTTCGAGAGTGAGCGAAACTAATGAAAACATTGTTGGGGTAAAACCTAAAGGGAAAGACCTAGCACCAAATCCAATTTGCCATCTGATCTAACTTCTGGAGGCAGTCAAAATGATCCTTAGAATTCTTCCCTACCTTATTCCTGTGCTGAGATACAGGCTGCTCCAACCTGCTGTAAAATGCTTGATTTCGAGAGTGAGCGAAACTAATGAAAACATTGTTGGGGTAAAACCTAAAGGGAAAGACCTAGCACCAAATCCAATTTGCCATCTCATCTAACTTCTGGAGGCAGTCAAAATGAGCCTTAGAATTCTTCCCTACCTTATTCCTGTGCTGAGATACAGGCTGCTCCAACCTGCTGTAAAATGCTTGATTTCGAGAGTGAGCGAAACTAATGAAAACATTGTTGGGGTAAAACCTAAAGGGAAAGACCTAGCACCAAATCCAATTTGCCATCTGATCTAACTTCTGGAGGCAGTCAAAATGAGCCTTAGAATTCTTCCCTACCTTATTCCTGTGCTGAGATACAGGCTGCTCCAACCTGCTGTAAAATGCTTGATTTCGAGAGTGAGCGAAACTAATGAAAACATTGTTGGGGTAAAACCTAAAGGGAAAGACCTAGCACCAAATCCAATTTGCCATCTGATCTAACTTCTGGAGGCAGTCAAAATGATCCTTAGAATTCTTCCCTACCTTATTCCTGTGCTGAGATACAGGCTGCTCCAACCTGCTGTAAAATGCTTGATTTCGAGAGTGAGCGAAACTAATGAAAACATTGTTGGGGTAAAACCTAAAGGGAAAGACCTAGCACCAAATCCAATTTGCCATCTGATCTAACTTCTGAGGCAGTCAAAATGAGCCTTAGAATTCTTCCCTACCTTATTCCTGTGCTGAGATACAGGCTGCTCCAACCTGCTGTAAAATGCTTGATTTCGAGAGTGAGCGAAACTAATGAAAACATTGTTGGGGTAAAACCTAAAGGGAAAGACCTAGCACCAAATCCAATTTGCCATCTGATCTAACTTCTGGAGGCAGTCAAAATGATCCTTAGAATTCTTCCCTACCTTATTCCTGTGCTGAGATACAGGCTGCTCCAACCTGCTGTAAAATGCTTGATTTCGAGAGTGAGCGAAACTAATGAAAACATTGTTGGGGTAAAACCTAAAGGGAAAGACCTAGCACCAAATCCAATTTGCCATCTGATCTAACTTCTGGAGGCAGTCAAAATGAGCGTTTGAATTCTTCCCTACCTTATTCCTGTGCTGAGATACAGGCTGCTCCAACCTGCTGTAAAATGCTTGATTTCGAGAGTGAGCGAAACTAATGAAAACATTGTTGGGGTAAAACCTAAAGGGAAAGACCTAGCACCAAATCCAATTTGCCATCTGATCTAACTTCTGGAGGCAGTCAAAATGATCCTTAGAATTCTTCCCTACCTTATTCCTGTGCTGAGATACAGGCTGCTCCAACCTGCTGTAAAATGCTTGATTTCGAGAGTGAGCGAAACTAATGAAAACATTGTTGGGGTAAAACCTAAAGGGAAAGACCTAGCACCAAATCCAATTTGCCATCTGATCTAACTTCTGGAGGCAGTCAAAATGATCCTTAGAATTCTTCCCTACCTTATTCCTGTGCTGAGATACAGGCTGCTCCAACCTGCTGTAAAATGCTTGATTTCGAGAGTGAGCGAAACTAATGAAAACATTGTTGGGGTAAAACCTAAAGGGAAAGACCTAGCACCAAATCCAATTTGCCATCTGATCTAACTTCTGGAGGCAGTCAAAATGAGCCTTAGAATTCTTCCCTACCTTATTCCTGTGCTGAGATACAGGCTGCTCCAACCTGCTGTAAAATGCTTGATTTCGAGAGTGAGCGAAACTAATGAAAACATTGTTGGGGTAAAACCTAAAGGGAAAGACCTAGCACCAAATCCAATTTGCCATCTGATCTAACTTCTGGAGGCAGTCAAAATGAGCCTTAGAATTCTTCCCTACCTTATTCCTGTGCTGAGATACAGGCTGCTCCAACCTGCTGTAAAATGCTTGATTTCGAGAGTGAGCGAAACTAATGAAAACATTGTTGGGGTAAAACCTAAAGGGAAAGACCTAGCACCAAATCCAATTTGCCATCTGATCTAACTTCTGGAGGCAGTCAAAATGAGCCTTAGAATTCTTCCCTACCTTATTCCTGTGCTGAGATACAGGCTGCTCCAACCTGCTGTAAAATGCTTGATTTCGAGAGTGAGCGAAACTAATGAAAACATTGTTGGGGTAAAACCTAAAGGGAAAGACCTAGCACCAAATCCAATTTGCCATCTGATCTAACTTCTGGAGGCAGTCAAAATGATCCTTAGAATTCTTCCCTACCTTATTCCTGTGCTGAGATACAGGCTGCTCCAACCTGCTGTAAAATGCTTGATTTCGAGAGTGAGCGAAACTAATGAAAACATTGTTGGGGTAAAACCTAAAGGGAAAGACCTAGCACCAAATCCAATTTGCCATCTGATCTAACTTCTGGAGGCAGTCAAAATGATCCTTAGAATTCTTCCCTACCTTATTCCTGTGCTGAGATACAGGCTGCTCCAACCTGCTGTAAAATGCTTGATTTCGAGAGTGAGCGAAACTAATGAAAACATTGTTGGGGTAAAACCTAAAGGGAAAGACCTAGCACCAAATCCAATTTGCCATCTGATCTAACTTCTGGAGGCAGTCAAAATGATCCTTAGAATTCTTCCCTACCTTATTCCTGTGCTGAGATACAGGCTGCTCCAACCTGCTGTAAAATGCTTGATTTCGAGAGTGAGCGAAACTAATGAAAACATTGTTGGGGTAAAACCTAAAGGGAAAGACCTAGCACCAAATCCAATTTGCCATCTGATCTAACTTCTGGAGGCAGTCAAAATGATCCTTAGAATTCTTCCCTACCTTATTCCTGTGCTGAGATACAGGCTGCTCCAACCTGCTGTAAAATGCTTGATTTCGAGAGTGAGCGAAACTAATGAAAACATTGTTGGGGTAAAACCTAAAGGGAAAGACCTAGCACCAAATCCAATTTGCCATCTGATCTAACTTCTGGAGGCAGTCAAAATGATCCTTAGAATTCTTCCCTACCTTATTCCTGTGCTGAGATACAGGCTGCTCCAACCTGCTGTAAAATGCTTGATTTCGAGAGTGAGCGAAACTAATGAAAACATTGTTGGGGTAAAACCTAAAGGGAAAGACCTAGCACCAAATCCAATTTGCCATCTCATCTAACTTCTGGAGGCAGTCAAAATGAGCCTTAGAATTCTTCCCTACCTTATTCCTGTGCTGAGATACAGGCTGCTCCAACCTGCTGTAAAATGCTTGATTTCGAGAGTGAGCGAAACTAATGAAAACATTGTTGGGGTAAAACCTAAAGGGAAAGACCTAGCACCAAATCCAATTTGCCATCTGATCTAACTTCTGGAGGCAGTCAAAATGAGCCTTAGAATTCTTCCCTACCTTATTCCTGTGCTGAGATACAGGCTGCTCCAACCTGCTGTAAAATGCTTGATTTCGAGAGTGAGCGAAACTAATGAAAACATTGTTGGGGTAAAACCTAAAGGGAAAGACCTAGCACCAAATCCAATTTGCCATCTGATCTAACTTCTGGAGGCAGTCAAAATGATCCTTAGAATTCTTCCCTACCTTATTCCTGTGCTGAGATACAGGCTGCTCCAACCTGCTGTAAAATGCTTGATTTCGAGAGTGAGCGAAACTAATGAAAACATTGTTGGGGTAAAACCTAAAGGGAAAGACCTAGCACCAAATCCAATTTGCCATCTGATCTAACTTCTGAGGCAGTCAAAATGAGCCTTAGAATTCTTCCCTACCTTATTCCTGTGCTGAGATACAGGCTGCTCCAACCTGCTGTAAAATGCTTGATTTCGAGAGTGAGCGAAACTAATGAAAACATTGTTGGGGTAAAACCTAAAGGGAAAGACCTAGCACCAAATCCAATTTGCCATCTGATCTAACTTCTGGAGGCAGTCAAAATGATCCTTAGAATTCTTCCCTACCTTATTCCTGTGCTGAGATACAGGCTGCTCCAACCTGCTGTAAAATGCTTGATTTCGAGAGTGAGCGAAACTAATGAAAACATTGTTGGGGTAAAACCTAAAGGGAAAGACCTAGCACCAAATCCAATTTGCCATCTGATCTAACTTCTGGAGGCAGTCAAAATGAGCGTTTGAATTCTTCCCTACCTTATTCCTGTGCTGAGATACAGGCTGCTCCAACCTGCTGTAAAATGCTTGATTTCGAGAGTGAGCGAAACTAATGAAAACATTGTTGGGGTAAAACCTAAAGGGAAAGACCTAGCACCAAATCCAATTTGCCATCTGATCTAACTTCTGGAGGCAGTCAAAATGATCCTTAGAATTCTTCCCTACCTTATTCCTGTGCTGAGATACAGGCTGCTCCAACCTGCTGTAAAATGCTTGATTTCGAGAGTGAGCGAAACTAATGAAAACATTGTTGGGGTAAAACCTAAAGGGAAAGACCTAGCACCAAATCCAATTTGCCATCTGATCTAACTTCTGGAGGCAGTCAAAATGATCCTTAGAATTCTTCCCTACCTTATTCCTGTGCTGAGATACAGGCTGCTCCAACCTGCTGTAAAATGCTTGATTTCGAGAGTGAGCGAAACTAATGAAAACATTGTTGGGGTAAAACCTAAAGGGAAAGACCTAGCACCAAATCCAATTTGCCATCTGATCTAACTTCTGGAGGCAGTCAAAATGAGCCTTAGAATTCTTCCCTACCTTATTCCTGTGCTGAGATACAGGCTGCTCCAACCTGCTGTAAAATGCTTGATTTCGAGAGTGAGCGAAACTAATGAAAACATTGTTGGGGTAAAACCTAAAGGGAAAGACCTAGCACCAAATCCAATTTGCCATCTGATCTAACTTCTGGAGGCAGTCAAAATGAGCCTTAGAATTCTTCCCTACCTTATTCCTGTGCTGAGATACAGGCTGCTCCAACCTGCTGTAAAATGCTTGATTTCGAGAGTGAGCGAAACTAATGAAAACATTGTTGGGGTAAAACCTAAAGGGAAAGACCTAGCACCAAATCCAATTTGCCATCTGATCTAACTTCTGGAGGCAGTCAAAATGAGCCTTAGAATTCTTCCCTACCTTATTCCTGTGCTGAGATACAGGCTGCTCCAACCTGCTGTAAAATGCTTGATTTCGAGAGTGAGCGAAACTAATGAAAACATTGTTGGGGTAAAACCTAAAGGGAAAGACCTAGCACCAAATCCAATTTGCCATCTGATCTAACTTCTGGAGGCAGTCAAAATGATCCTTAGAATTCTTCCCTACCTTATTCCTGTGCTGAGATACAGGCTGCTCCAACCTGCTGTAAAATGCTTGATTTCGAGAGTGAGCGAAACTAATGAAAACATTGTTGGGGTAAAACCTAAAGGGAAAGACCTAGCACCAAATCCAATTTGCCATCTGATCTAACTTCTGGAGGCAGTCAAAATGATCCTTAGAATTCTTCCCTACCTTATTCCTGTGCTGAGATACAGGCTGCTCCAACCTGCTGTAAAATGCTTGATTTGGAGAGTGAGCGAAACTAATGAAAACATTGTTGGGGTAAAACCTAAAGGGAAAGACCTAGCACCAAATCCAATTTGCCATCTGATCTAACTTCTGGAGGCAGTCAAAATGATCCTTAGAATTCTTCCCTACCTTATTCCTGTGCTGAGATACAGGCTGCTCCAACCTGCTGTAAAATGCTTGATTTCGAGAGTGAGCGAAACTAATGAAAACATTGTTGGGGTAAAACCTAAAGGGAAAGACCTAGCACCAAATCCAATTTGCCATCTGATCTAACTTCTGGAGGCAGTCAAAATGAGCCTTAGAATTCTTCCCTACCTTATTCCTGTGCTGAGATACAGGCTGCTCCAACCTGCTGTAAAATGCTTGATTTCGAGAGTGAGCGAAACTAATGAAAACATTGTTGGGGTAAAACCTAAAGGGAAAGACCTAGCACCAAATCCAATTTGCCATCTGATCTAACTTCTGGAGGCAGTCAAAATGATCCTTAGAATTCTTCCCTACCTTATTCCTGTGCTGAGATACAGGCTGCTCCAACCTGCTGTAAAATGCTTGATTTCGAGAGTGAGCGAAACTAATGAAAACATTGTTGGGGTAAAACCTAAAGGGAAAGACCTAGCACCAAATCCAATTTGCCATCTGATCTAACTTCTGGAGGCAGTCAAAATGATCCTTAGAATTCTTCCCTACCTTATTCCTGTGCTGAGATACAGGCTGCTCCAACCTGCTGTAAAATGCTTGATTTCGAGAGTGAGCGAAACTAATGAAAACATTGTTGGGGTAAAACCTAAAGGGAAAGACCTAGCACCAAATCCAATTTGCCATCTGATCTAACTTCTGGAGGCAGTGAAAATGAGCCTTAGAATTCTTCCCTACCTTATTCCTGTGCTGAGATACAGGCTGCTCCAACCTGCTGTAAAATGCTTGATTTCGAGAGTGAGCGAAACTAATGAAAACATTGTTGGGGTAAAACCTAAAGGGAAAGACCTAGCACCAAATCCAATTTGCCATCTGATCTAACTTCTGGAGGCAGTCAAAATGAGCATTTGAATTCTTCCCTACCTTATTCCTGTGCTGAGATACAGGCTGCTCCAACCTGCTGTAAAATGCTTGATTTCGAGAGTGAGCGAAACTAATGAAAACATTGTTGGGGTAAAACCTAAAGGGAAAGACCTAGCACCAAATCCAATTTGCCATCTGATCTAACTTCTGGAGGCAGTCAAAATGAGCATTTGAATTCTTCCCTACCTTATTCCTGTGCTGAGATACAGGCTGCTCCAACCTGCTGTAAAATGCTTGATTTCGAGAGTGAGCGAAACTAATGAAAACATTGTTGGGGTAAAACCTAAAGGGAAAGACCTAGCACCAAATCCAATTTGCCATCTGATCTAACTTCTGGAGGCAGTCAAAATGAGCCTTAGAATTCTTCCCTACCTTATTCCTGTGCTGAGATACAGGCTGCTCCAACCTGCTGTAAAATGCTTGATTTCGAGAGTGAGCGAAACTAATGAAAACATTGTTGGGGTAAAACCTAAAGGGAAAGACCTAGCACCAAATCCAATTTGCCATCTGATCTAACTTCTGGAGGCAGTCAAAATGATCCTTAGAATTCTTCCCTACCTTATTCCTGTGCTGAGATACAGGCTGCTCCAACCTGCTGTAAAATGCTTGCTTTCGAGAGTGAGCGAAACTAATGAAAACATTGTTGGGGTAAAACCTAAAGGGAAAGACCTAGCACCAAATCCAATTTGCCATCTGATCTAACTTCTGGAGGCAGTCAAAATGATCCTTAGAATTCTTCCCTACCTTATTCCTGTGCTGAGATACAGGCTGCTCCAACCTGCTGTAAAATGCTTGATTTCGAGAGTGAGCGAAACTAATGAAAACATTGTTGGGGTAAAACCTAAAGGGAAAGACCTAGCACCAAATCCAATTTGCCATCTGATCTAACTTCTGGAGGCACTCAAAATGAGCCTTAGAATTCTTCCCTACCTTATTCCTGTGCTGAGATACAGGCTGCTCCAACCTGCTGTAAAATGCTTGATTTCGAGAGTGAGCGAAACTAATGAAAACATTGTTGGGGTAAAACCTAAAGGGAAAGACCTAGCACCAAATCCAATTTGCCATCTGATCTAACTTCTGGAGGCAGTCAAAATGATCCTTAGAATTCTTCCCTACCTTATTCCTGTGCTGAGATACAGGCTGCTCCAACCTGCTGTAAAATGCTTGATTTCGAGAGTGAGCGAAACTAATGAAAACATTGTTGGGGTAAAACCTAAAGGGAAAGACCTAGCACCAAATCCAATTTGCCATCTGATCTAACTTCTGGAGGCAGTCAAAATGAGCCTTAGAATTCTTCCCTACCTTATTCCTGTGCTGAGATACAGGCTGCTCCAACCTGCTGTAAAATGCTTGATTTCGAGAGTGAGCGAAACTAATGAAAACATTGTTGGGGTAAAACCTAAAGGGAAAGACCTAGCACCAAATCCAATTTGCCATCTGATCTAACTTCTGGAGGCAGTCAAAATGAGCCTTAGAATTCTTCCCTACCTTATTCCTGTGCTGAGATACAGGCTGCTCCAACCTGCTGTAAAATGCTTGATTTCGAGAGTGAGCGAAACTAATGAAAACATTGTTGGGGTAAAACCTAAAGGGAAAGACCTAGCACCAAATCCAATTTGCCATCTGATCTAACTTCTGGAGGCAGTCAAAATGATCCTTAGAATTCTTCCCTACCTTATTCCTGTGCTGAGATACAGGCTGCTCCAACCTGCTGTAAAATGCTTGATTTCGAGAGTGAGCGAAACTAATGAAAACATTGTTGGGGTAAAACCTAAAGGGAAAGACCTAGCACCAAATCCAATTTGCCATCTGATCTAACTTCTGGAGGCAGTCAAAATGATCCTTAGAATTCTTCCCTACCTTATTCCTGTGCTGAGATACAGGCTGCTCCAACCTGCTGTAAAATGCTTGATTTCGAGAGTGAGCGAAACTAATGAAAACATTGTTGGGGTAAAACCTAAAGGGAAAGACCTAGCACCAAATCCAATTTGCCATCTGATCTAACTTCTGGAGGCAGTCAAAATGATCCTTAGAATTCTTCCCTACCTTATTCCTGTGCTGAGATACAGGCTGCTCCAACCTGCTGTAAAATGCTTGATTTCGAGAGTGAGCGAAACTAATGAAAACATTGTTGGGGTAAAACCTAAAGGGAAAGACCTAGCACTAAATCCAATTTGCCATCTTATCTAACTTCTGGAGGCAGTCAAAATGAGCATTTGAATTCTTCCCTACCTTATTCCTGTGCTGAGATACAGGCTGCTCCAACCTGCTGTAAAATGCTTGATTTCGAGAGTGAGCGAAACTAATGAAAACATTGTTGGGGTAAAACCTAAAGGGAAAGACCTAGCACCAAATCCAATTTGCCATCTGATCTAACTTCTGGAGGCAGTCAAAATGAGCCTTAGAATTCTTCCCTACCTTATTCCTGTGCTGAGATACAGGCTGCTCCAACCTGCTGTAAAATGCTTGATTTCGAGAGTGAGCGAAACTAATGAAAACATTGTTGGGGTAAAACCTAAAGGGAAAGACCTAGCACCAAATCCAATTTGCCATCTGATCTAACTTCTGGAGGCAGTCAAAATGAGCCTTAGAATTCTTCCCTACCTTATTCCTGTGCTGAGATACAGGCTGCTCCAACCTGCTGTAAAATGCTTGATTTCGAGAGTGAGCGAAACTAATGAAAACATTGTTGGGGTAAAACCTAAAGGGAAAGACCTAGCACCAAATCCAATTTGCCATCTGATCTAACTTCTGGAGGCAGTCAAAATGAGCCTTAGAATTCTTTCCTACTTTATTCCTGTGCTGAGATACAGGCTGCTCCAACCTGCTGTAAAATGCTTGATTTCGAGAGTGAGCGAAACTAATGAAAACATTGTTGGGGTAAAACCTAAAGGGAAAGACCTAGCACCAAATCCAATTTGCCATCTGATCTAACTTCTGGAGGCAGTCAAAATGAGCCTTAGAATTCTTCCCTACCTTATTCCTGTGCTGAGATACAGGCTGCTCCAACCTGCTGTAAAATGCTTGATTTCGAGAGTGAGCGAAACTAATGAAAACATTGTTGGGGTAAAACCTAAAGGGAAAGACCTAGCACCAAATCCAATTTGCCATCTGATCTAACTTCTGGAGGCAGTCAAAATGAGCCTTAGAATTCTTCCCTACCTTATTCCTGTGCTGAGATACAGGCTGCTCCAACCTGCTGTAAAATGCTTGATTTCGAGAGTGAGCGAAACTAATGAAAACATTGTTGGGGTAAAACCTAAAGGGAAAGACCTAGCACCAAATCCAATTTGCCATCTGATCTAACTTCTGGAGGCAGTCAAAATGAGCCTTAGAATTCTTCCCTACCTTATTCCTGTGCTGAGATACAGGCTGCTCCAACCTGCTGTAAAATGCTTGATTTCGAGAGTGAGCGAAACTAATGAAAACATTGTTGGGGTAAAACCTAAAGGGAAAGACCTAGCACCAAATCCAATTTGCCATCTGATCTAACTTCTGGAGGCAGTCAAAATGAGCCTTAGAATTCTTCCCTACCTTATTCCTGTGCTGAGATACAGGCTGCTCCAACCTGCTGTAAAATGCTTGATTTCGAGAGTGAGCGAAACTAATGAAAACATTGTTGGGGTAAAACCTAAAGGGAAAAACCTAGCACCAAATCCAATTTGCCATCTGATCTAACTTCTGGAGGCAGTCAAAATGAGCCTTAGAATTCTTCCCTACCTTATTCCTGTGCTGAGATACAGGCTGCTCCAACCTGCTGTAAAATGCTTGATTTCGAGAGTGAGCGAAACTAATGAAAACATTGTTGGGGTAAAACCTAAAGGGAAAGACCTAGCACCAAATCCAATTTGCCATCTGATCTAACTTCTGGAGGCAGTCAAAATGAGCCTTAGAATTCTTCCCTACCTTATTCCTGTGCTGAGATACAGGCTGCTCCAACCTGCTGTAAAATGCTTGATTTCGAGAGTGAGCGAAACTAATGAAAACATTGTTGGGGTAAAACCTAAAGGGAAAGACCTAGCACCAAATCCAATTTGCCATCTGATCTAACTTCTGGAGGCAGTCAAAATGAGCCTTAGAATTCTTCCCTACCTTATTCCTGTGCTGAGATACAGGCTGCTCCAACCTGCTGTAAAATGCTTGCTTTCGAGAGTGAGCGAAACTAATGAAAACATTGTTGGGGTAAAACCTAAAGGGAAAGACCTAGCACCAAATCCAATTTGCCATCTGATCTAACTTCTGGAGGCAGTCAAAATGAGCCTTAGAATTCTTCCCTACCTTATTCCTGTGCTGAGATACAGGCTGCTCCAACCTGCTGTAAAATGCTTGATTTCGAGAGTGAGCGAAACTAATGAAAACATTGTTGGGGTAAAACCTAAAGGGAAAGACCTAGCACTAAATCCAATTTGCCATCTGATCTAACTTCTGGAGGCAGTCAAAATGAGCATTTGAATTCTTCCCTACCTTATTCCTGTGCTGAGATACAGGCTGCTCCAACCTGCTGTAAAATGCTTGATTTCGAGAGTGAGCGAAACTAATGAAAACATTGTTGGGGTAAAACCTAAAGGGAAAGACCTAGCACCAAATCCAATTTGCCATCTGATCTAACTTCTGGAGGCAGTCAAAATGATCCTTAGAATTCTTCCCTACCTTATTCCTGTGCTGAGATACAGGCTGCTCCAACCTGCTGTAAAATGCTTGATTTCGAGAGTGAGCGAAACTAATGAAAACATTGTTGGGGTAAAACCTAAAGGGAAAGACCTAGCACCAAATCCAATTTGCCATCTGATCTAACTTCTGGAGGCAGTCAAAATGATCCTTAGAATTCTTCCCTACCTTATTCCTGTGCTGAGATACAGGCTGCTCCAACCTGCTGTAAAATGCTTGATTTCGAGAGTGAGCGAAACTAATGAAAACATTGTTGGGGTAAAACCTAAAGGGAAAGACCTAGCACCAAATCCAATTTGCCATCTGATCTAACTTCTGGAGGCAGTCAAAATGAGCCTTAGAATTCTTCCCTACCTTATTCCTGTGCTGAGATACAGGCTGCTCCAACCTGCTGTAAAATGCTTGATTTCGAGAGTGAGCGAAACTAATGAAAACATTGTTGGGGTAAAACCTAAAGGGAAAGACCTAGCACCAAATCCAATTTGCCATCTGATCTAACTTCTGGAGGCAGTCAAAATGAGCCTTAGAATTCTTCCCTACCTTATTCCTGTGCTGAGATACAGGCTGCTCCAACCTGCTGTAAAATGCTTGATTTCGAGAGTGAGCGAAACTAATGAAAACATTGTTGGGGTAAAACCTAAAGGGAAAGACCTAGCACCAAATCCAATTTGCCATCTGATCTAACTTCTGGAGGCAGTCAAAATGAGCCTTAGAATTTTTCCCTACCTTATTCCTGTGCTGAGATACAGGCTGCTCCAACCTGCTGTAAAATGCTTGATTTCGAGAGTGAACGAAACTAATGAAAACATTGTTGGGGTAAAACCTAAAGGGAAAGACCTAGCACCAAATCCAATTTGCCATCTGATCTAACTTCTGGAGGCAGTCAAAATGAGCCTTAGAATTCTTCCCTACCTTATTCCTGTGCTGAGATACAGGCTGCTCCAACCTGCTGTAAAATGCTTGATTTCGAGAGTGAGCGAAACTAATGAAAACATTGTTGGGGTAAAACCTAAAGGGAAAGACCTAGCACCAAATCCAATTTGCCATCTGATCTAACTTCTGGAGGCAGTCAAAATGAGCCTTTGAATTCTTCCCTACCTTATTCCTGTGCTGAGATACAGGCTGCTCCAACCTGCTGTAAAATGCTTGATTTCGAGAGTGAGCGAAACTAATGAAAACATTGTTGGGGTAAAACCTAAAGGGAAAGACCTAGCACCAAATCCAATTTGCCATCTGATCTAACTTCTGGAGGCAGTCAAAATGATCCTTAGAATTCTTCCCTACCTTATTCCTGTGCTGAGATACAGGCTGCTCCAACCTGCTGTAAAATGCTTGATTTCGAGAGTGAGCGAAACTAATGAAAACATTGTTGGGGTAAAACCTAAAGGGAAAGACCTAGCACCAAATCCAATTTGCCATCTGATCTAACTTCTGGAGGCAGTCAAAATGAGCCTTAGAATTCTTCCCTACCTTATTCCTGTGCTGAGATACAGGTTGCTCCAACCTGCTGTAAAATGCTTGATTTCGAGAGTGAGCGAAACTAATGAAAACATTGTTGGGGTAAAACCTAAAGGGAAAGACCTAGCACCAAATCCAATTTGCCATCTGATCTAACTTCTGGAGGCAGTCAAAATGAGCCTTAGAATTCTTCCCTACCTTATTCCTGTGCTGAGATACAGGCTGCTCCAACCTGCTGTAAAATGCTTGATTTCGAGAGTGAGCGAAACTAATGAAAACATTGTTGGGGTAAAACCTAAAGGGAAAGACCTAGCACCAAATCCAATTTGCCATCTGATCTAACTTCTGGAGGCAGTCAAAATGAGCCTTTGAATTCTTCCCTACCTTATTCCTGTGCTGAGATACAGGCTGCTCCAACCTGCTGTAAAATGCTTGATTTCGAGAGTGAGCGAAACTAATGAAAACATTGTTGGGGTAAAACCTAAAGGGAAAGACCTAGCACCAAATCCAATTTGCCATCTGATCTAACTTCTGGAGGCAGTCAAAATGAGCCTTAGAATTCTTCCCTACCTTATTCCTGTGCTGAGATACAGGCTGCTCCAACCTGCTGTAAAATGCTTGATTTCGAGAGTGAGCGAAACTAATGAAAACATTGTTGGGGTAAAACCTAAAGGGAAAGACCTAGCACCAAATCCAATTTGCCATCTGATCTAACTTCTGGAGGCAGTCAAAATGAGCCTTAGAATTCTTCCCTACCTTATTCCTGTGCTGAGATACAGGCTGCTCCAACCTGCTGTAAAATGCTTGATTTCGAGAGTGAGCGAAACTAATGAAAACATTGTTGGGGTAAAACCTAAAGGGAAAGACCTAGCACCAAATCCAATTTGCCATCTGATCTAACTTCTGGAGGCAGTCAAAATGAGCCTTAGAATTCTTCCCTACCTTATTCCTGTGCTGAGATACAGGCTGCTCCAACCTGCTGTAAAATGCTTGATTTCGAGAGTGAGCAAAACTAATGAAAACATTGTTGGGGTAAAACCTAAAGGGAAAGACCTAGCACCAAATCCAATTTGCCATCTGATCTAACTTCTGGAGGCAGTCAAAATGAGCCTTAGAATTCTTCCCTACCTTATTCCTGTGCTGAGATACAGGCTGCTCCAACCTGCTGTAAAATGCTTGATTTCGAGAGTGAGCGAAACTAATGAAAACATTGTTGGGGTAAAACCTAAAGGGAAAGACCTAGCACCAAATCCAATTTGCCATCTGATCTAACTTCTGGAGGCAGTCAAAATGAGCCTTAGAATTCTTCCCTACCTTATTCCTGTGCTGAGATACAGGCTGCTCCAACCTGCTGTAAAATGCTTGATTTCGAGAGTGAGCGAAACTAATGAAAACATTGTTGGGGTAAAACCTAAAGGGAAAGACCTAGCACCAAATCCAATTTGCCATCTGATCTAACTTCTGGAGGCAGTCAAAATGAGCCTTAGAATTCTTCCCTACCTTATTCCTGTGCTGAGATACAGGCTGCTCCAACCTGCTGTAAAATGCTTGATTTCGAGAGTGAGCAAAACTAATGAAAACATTGTTGGGGTAAAACCTAAAGGGAAAGACCTAGCACCAAATCCAATTTGCCATCTGATCTAACTTCTGGAGGCAGTCAAAATGAGCCTTAGAATTCTTCCCTACCTTATTCCTGTGCTGAGATACAGGCTGCTCCAACCTGCTGTAAAATGCTTGATTTCGAGAGTGAGCGAAACTAATGAAAACATTGTTGGGGTAAAACCTAAAGGGAAAGACCTAGCACCAAATCCAATTTGCCATCTGATCTAACTTCTGGAGGCAGTCAAAATGATCCTTAGAATTCTTCCCTACCTTATTCCTGTGCTGAGATACAGGCTGCTCCAACCTGCTGTAAAATGCTTGATTTCGAGAGTGAGCGAAACTAATGAAAACATTGTTGGGGTAAAACCTAAAGGGAAAGACCTAGCACCAAATCCAATTTGCCATCTGATCTAACTTCTGGAGGCAGTCAAAATGAGCCTTAGAATTCTTCCCTACCTTATTCCTGTGCTGAGATACAGGCTGCTCCAACCTGCTGTAAAATGCTTGATTTCGAGAGTGAGCGAAACTAATGAAAACATTGTTGGGGTAAAACCTAAAGGGAAAGACCTAGCACCAAATCCAATTTGCCATCTGATCTAACTTCTGGAGGCAGTCAAAATGAGCCTTAGAATTCTTCCCTACCTTATTCCTGTGCTGAGATACAGGCTGCTCCAACCTGCTGTAAAATGCTTGATTTCGAGAGTGAGCGAAACTAATGAAAACATTGTTGGGGTAAAACCTAAAGGGAAAGACCTAGCACCAAATCCAATTTGCCATCTGATCTAACTTCTGGAGGCAGTCAAAATGAGCCTTAGAATTCTTCCCTACCTTATTCCTGTGCTGAGATACAGGCTGCTCCAACCTGCTGTAAAATGCTTGATTTCGAGAGTGAGCGAAACTAATGAAAACATTGTTGGGGTAAAACCTAAAGGGAAAGACCTAGCACCAAATCCAATTTGCCATCTGATCTAACTTCTGGAGGCAGTCAAAATGAGCCTTAGAATTCTTCCCTACCTTATTCCTGTGCTGAGATACAGGCTGCTCCAACCTGCTGTAAAATGCTTGATTTCGAGAGTGAGCGAAACTAATGAAAACATTGTTGGGGTAAAACCTAAAGGGAAAGACCTAGCACCAAATCCAATTTGCCATCTGATCTAACTTCTGGAGGCAGTCAAAATGATCCTTAGAATTCTTCCCTACCTTATTCCTGTGCTGAGATACAGGCTGCTCCAACCTGCTGTAAAATGCTTGATTTCGAGAGTGAGCGAAACTAATGAAAACATTGTTGGGGTAAAACCTAAAGGGAAAGACCTAGCACCAAATCCAATTTGCCATCTGATCTAACTTCTGGAGGCAGTCAAAATGATCCTTAGAATTCTTCCCTACCTTATTCCTGTGCTGAGATACAGGCTGCTCCAACCTGCTGTAAAATGCTTGATTTCGAGAGTGAGCGAAACTAATGAAAACATTGTTGGGGTAAAACCTAAAGGGAAAGACCTAGCACCAAATCCAATTTGCCATCTGATCTAACTTCTGGAGGCAGTCAAAATGATCCTTAGAATTCTTCCCTACCTTATTCCTGTGCTGAGATACAGGCTGCTCCAACCTGCTGTAAAATGCTTGATTTCGAGAGTGAGCGAAACTAATGAAAACATTGTTGGGGTAAAACCTAAAGGGAAAGACCTAGCAC
>NW_027143705.1:0-50614 GCF_026170545.1 Melanerpes formicivorus
AGCAGCCTGTATCTCAGCACAGGAATAAGGTAGGGAAGAATTCTAAGGATCATTTTGACTGCCTCCAGAAGTTAGATCAGATGGCAAATTAGATTTGGTGCTAGGTCTTTCCCTTTAGGTTTTACCCCAACAATGTTTTCATTAGTTTCGCTCACTCTCGAAATCAAGCATTTTACAGCAGGTTGGAGCAGCCTGTATCTCAGCACAGGAATAAGGTAGGGAAGAATTCTAAGGATCATTTTGACTGCCTCCAGAAGTTAGATCAGATGGCCAATGGAATTTGGTGCTAGGTCTTTCCCTTTAGGTTTTACCCCAACAATGTTTTCATTAGTTTCGCTCACTCTCGAAATCAAGCATTTTACAGCAGGTTGGAGCAGCCTGTATCTCAGCACAGGAATAAGGTAGGGAAGAATTCTAAGGATCATTTTGACTGCCTCCAGAAGTTAGATCAGATGGCAAATTGGATTTGGTGCTAGGTCTTTCCCTTTAGGTTTTACCCCAACAATGTTTTCATTAGTTTTCGCTCACTCTCGAAATCAAGCATTTTACAGCAGGTTGGAGCAGCCTGTATCTCAGCACAGGAATAAGGTAGGGAAGAATTCTAAGGATCATTTTGACTGCCTCCAGAAGTTAGATCAGATGGCAAATTGGATTTGGTGCTAGGTCTTTCCCTTTAGGTTTTACCCCAACAATGTTTTCATTAGTTTTCGCTCACTCTCGAAATCAAGCATTTTACAGCAGGTTGAGCAGCCTGTATCTCAGCACAGGAATAAGGTAGGGAAGAATTCTAAGGATCATTTTGACTGCCTCCAGAAGTTAGATCAGATGGCAAATTGGATTTGGTGCTAGGTCTTTCCCTTTAGGTTTTACCCCAACAATGTTTTCATTAGTTTCGCTCACTCTCGAAATCAAGCATTTTACAGCAGGTTGGAGCAGCCTGTATCTCAGCACAGGAATAAGGTAGGGAAGAATTCTAAGGATCATTTTGACTGCCTCCAGAAGTTAGATCAGATGGCAAATTGGATTTGGTGCTAGGTCTTTCCCTTTAGGTTTTACCCCAACAATGTTTTCATTAGTTTCGCTCACTCTCGAAATCAAGCATTTTACAGCAGGTTGGAGCAGCCTGTATCTCAGCACAGGAATAAGGTAGGGAAGAATTCTAAGGCTCATTTTGACTGCCTCCAGAAGTTAGATCAGATGGCAAATTGGATTTGGTGCTAGGTCTTTCCCTTTAGGTTTTACCCCAACAATGTTTTCATTAGTTTCGCTCACTCTCGAAATCAAGCATTTTACAGCAGGTTGGAGCAGCCTGTATCTCAGCACAGGAATAAGGTAGGGAAGAATTCTAAGGATCATTTTGACTGCCTCCAGAAGTTAGATCAGATGGCAAATTGGATTTGGTGCTAGGTCTTTCCCTTTAGGTTTTACCCCAACAATGTTTTCATTAGTTTCGCTCACTCTCGAAATCAAGCATTTTACAGCAGGTTGGAGCAGCCTGTATCTCAGCACAGGAATAAGGTAGGGAAGAATTCTAAGGATCATTTTGACTGCCTCCAGAAGTTAGATCAGATGGCAAATTGGATTTGGTGCTAGGTCTTTCCCTTTAGGTTTTACCCCAACAATGTTTTCATTAGTTTCGCTCACTCTCGAAATCAAGCATTTTACAGCAGGTTGGAGCAGCCTGTATCTCAGCATAGGAATAAGGTAGGGAAGAATTCTAAGGATCATTTTGACTGCCTCCAGAAGTTAGATCAGATGGCAAATTGGATTTGGTGCTAGGTCTTTCCCTTTAGGTTTTACCCCAACAATGTTTTCATTAGTTTCGCTCACTCTCGAAATCAAGCATTTTTACAGCAGGTTGGAGCAGCCTGTATCTCAGGCACAGGAATAAGGGTAGGGAAGAATTCAATACTCATTTTGACTGCCTCCAGAAGTTAGATCAGATGGCAAATTGGATTTGGTGCTAGGTCTTTCCCTTTAGGTTTTACCCCAACAATGTTTTCATTAGTTTCGCTCACTCTCGAAATCAAGCATTTTACAGCAGGTTGGAGCAGCCTGTATCTCAGCACAGGAATAAGGTAGGGAAGAATTCAAATACTCATTTTGACTGCCTCCAGAAGTTAGATCAGATGGCAAATTGGATTTGGTGCTAGGTCTTTCCCTTTAGGTTTTACCCCAACAATGTTTTCATTAGTTTCGCTCACTCTCGAAATCAAGCATTTTACAGCAGGTTGGAGCAGCCTGTATCTCAGCACAGGAATAAGGTAGGGAAGAATTCTAAGGATCATTTTGACTGCCTCCAGAAGTTAGATCAGATGGCAAATTGGATTTGGTGCTAGGTCTTTCCCTTTAGGTTTTACCCCAACAATGTTTTCATTAGTTTCGCTCACTCTCAAATCAAGCATTTTACAGCAGGTTGGAGCAGCCTGTATCTCAGCACAGGAATAAGGTAGGGAAGAATTCTAAGGCTCATTTTGACTGCCTCCAGAAGTTAGATCAGATGGCAAATTGGATTTGGTGCTAGGTCTTTCCCTTTAGGTTTTACCCCAACAATGTTTTCATTAGTTTCGCTCACTCTCGAAATCAAGCATTTTACAGGCAGGTTGGAGCAGCCTGTATCTCAGCACAGGAATAAGGTAGGGAAGAATTCTAAGGATCATTTTGACTGCCTCCAGAAGTTAGATCAGATGGCAAATTGGATTTGGTGCTAGGTCTTTCCCTTTAGGTTTTACCCCCAACAATGTTTTCATTAGTTTCGCTCACTCTCGAAATCAAGCATTTTACAGCAGGTTGGAGCAGCCTGTATCTCAGCACAGGAATAAGGTAGGGAAGAATTCTAAGGCTCATTTTGACTGCCTCCAGAAGTTAGATCAGATGGCAAATTGGATTTGGTGCTAGGTCTTTCCCTTTAGGTTTTACCCCAACAATGTTTTCATTAGTTTTCGCTCACTCTCGAAATCAAGCATTTTACAGCAGGTTGGAGCAGCCTGTATCTCAGCACAGGAATAAGGTAGGGAAGAATTCAAATACTCATTTTGACTGCCTCCAGAAGTTAGATCAGATGGCAAATTGGATTTGGTGCTAGGTCTTTTCCCTTTAGGTTTTACCCCAACAATGTTTTCATTAGTTTCGCTCACTCTCGAAATCAAGCATTTTACAGCAGGTAGGAGCAGCCTGTATCTCAGCACAGGAATAAGGTAGGGAAGAATTCTAAGGATCATTTTGACTGCCTCCAGAAGTTAGATCAGATGGCAAATTGGATTTGGTGCTAGGTCTTTCCTTTAGGTTTTACCCCAACAATGTTTTCATTAGTTTCGCTCACTCTCGAAATCAAGCATTTTACAGCAGGTTGGAGCAGCCTGTATCTCAGCACAGGAATAAGG
Organism: Melanerpes formicivorus; assembly: GCF_026170545.1. Taxonomy (NCBI): domain Eukaryota; kingdom Metazoa; phylum Chordata; class Aves; order Piciformes; family Picidae; genus Melanerpes; species Melanerpes formicivorus. Next base: position 3,384 of record NW_027143705.1, read on the forward strand.
TAGGGAAGAATTCTAAGGATCATTTTGACTGCCTCCAGAAGTTAGATCAGATGGCAAATTGGATTTGGTGCTAGGTCTTTCCCTTTAGGTTTTACCCCAACAATGTTTTCATTAGTTTCGCTCACTCTCGAAATCAAGCATTTTACAGCAGGTTGGAGCAGCCTGTATCTCAGCACAGGAATAAGGTAGGGAAGAATTCTAAGGATCATTTTGACTGCCTCCAGAAGTTAGATCAGATGGCAAATTGGATTTGGTGCTAGGTCTTTCCCTTTAGGTTTTACCCCAACAATGTTTTCATTAGTTTCGCTCACTCTCGAAATCAAGCATTTTACAGCAGGTTGGAGCAGCCTGTATCTCAGCACAGGAATAAGGTAGGGAAGAATTCTAAGGATCATTTTGACTGCCTCCAGAAGTTAGATCAGATGGCAAATTGGATTTGGTGCTAGGTCTTTCCCTTTAGGTTTTACCCCAACAATGTTTTCATTAGTTTCGCTCACTCTCGAAATCAAGCATTTTACAGCAGGTTGGAGCAGCCTGTATCTCAGCACAGGAATAAGGTAGGGAAGAATTCAAATACTCATTTTGACTGCCTCCAGAAATTAGATCAGATGGCAAATTGGATTTGGTGCTAGGTCTTTCCCTTTAGGTTTTACCCCAACAATGTTTTCATTAGTTTCGCTCACTCTCGAAATCAAGCATTTTACAGCAGGTTGGAGCAGCCTGTATCTCAGCACAGGAATAAGGTAGGGAAGAATTCTAAGGATCATTTTGACTGCCTCCAGAAGTTAGATCAGATGGCAAATTGGATTTGGTGCTAGGTCTTTCCCTTTAGGTTTTACCCCAACAATGTTTCATTAGTTTCGCTCACTCTCGAAATCAAGCATTTTACAGCAGGTTGGAGCAGCCTGTATCCTCAGCACAGGAATAAGGTAGGGAAGAATTCAAATACTCATTTTGACTGCCTCCAGAAGTGAGATCAGATGGCAAATTGTATTTGGTGCTAGGTCTTTCCCTTTAGGTTTTACCCCAACAATGTTTTCATTAGTTTCGCTCACTCTCGAAATCAAGCATTTTACAGCAGGTTGGAGCAGCCTGTATCTCAGCACAGGAATAAGGTAGGGAAGAATTCTAAGGATCATTTTGACTGCCTCCAAAAGTTAGATCAGATGGCAAATTGGATTTGGTGCTAGGTCTTTCCCTTTAGGTTTTACCCCAACAATGTTTTCATTAGTTTCGCTCACTCTCGAAATCAAGCATTTTACAGCAGGTTGGAGCAGCCTGTATCTCAGCACAGGAATAAGGTAGGGAAGAATTCTAAGGATCATTTTGACTGCCTCCAGAAGTTAGATCAGATGGCAAATTGGATTGGTGCTAGGTCTTTCCCTTTAGGTTTTACCCCCAACAATGTTTTCATTAGTTTCGCTCACTCTCGAAATCAAGCATTTTACAGCAGGTTGGAGCAGCCTGTATCTCAGCACAGGAATAAGGTAGGGAAGAATTCTAAGGATCATTTTGACTGCCTCCAGAAGTTAGATCAGATGGCAAATTGGATTTGGTGCTAGGTCTTTCCCTTTAGGTTTTACCCCAACAATGTTTTCATTAGTTTCGCTCACTCTCGAAATCAAGCATTTTACAGCAGGTTGGAGCAGCCTGTATCTCAGCACAGGAATAAGGTAGGGAAGAATTCTAAGGATCATTTTGACTGCCTCAGAGTTAGATCAGATGGCAAATTGGATTTGGTGCTAGGTCTTTCCCTTTAGGTTTTACCCCAACAATGTTTTCATTAGTTTCGCTCACTCTCGAAATCAAGCATTTTACAGCAGGTTGGAGCAGCCTGTATCTCAGCACAGGAATAAGGTAGGGAAGAATTCTAAGGATCATTTTGACTGCCTCCAGAAGTTAGATCAGATGGCAAATTGGATTTGGTGCTAGGTCTTTCCCTTTAGGTTTTACCCCAACAATGTTTTCATTAGTTTCGCTCACTCTCGAAATCAAGCATTTTACAGCAGGTTGGAGGCAGCCTGTATCTCAGCACAGGAATAAGGTAGGGAAGAATTCTAAGGATCATTTTGACTGCCTCCAGAAGTTAGATCAGATGGCAAATTGGATTTGGTGCTAGGTCTTTCCCTTTAGGTTTTACCCCAACAATGTTTTCATTAGTTTCGCTCACTCTCGAAATCAAGCATTTTACAGCAGGTTGGAGCAGCCTGTATCTCAGCACAGGAATAAGGTAGGGAAGAATTCTAAGGATCATTTTGACTGCCTCCAGAAGTTAGATCAGATGGCAAATTGGATTTGGTGCTAGGTCTTTCCCTTTAGGTTTTACCCCAACAATGTTTTCATTAGTTTCGCTCACTCTCGAAATCAAGCATTTTACAGCAGGTTGGAGCAGCCTGTATCTCAGCACAGGAATAAGGTAGGGAAGAATTCTAAGGATCATTTTGACTGCCTCCAGAAGTTAGATCAGATGGCAAATTGGATTTGGTGCTAGGTCTTTCCCTTTAGGTTTTACCCCAACAATGTTTTCATTAGTTTCGCTCACTCTCAAAATCAAGCATTTTACAGCAGGTTGGAGCTGGTTGGAGCAGCCTGTATCTCAGCACAGGAATAAGGTAGGGAAGAATTCTAAGGATCATTTTGACTGCCTCCAGAAGTTAGATCAGATGGCAAATTGGATTTGGTGCTAGGTCTTTCCCTTTAGGTTTTACCCCAACAATGTTTTCATTAGTTTCGCTCACTCTCGAAATCAAGCATTTTACAGCAGGTTGGAGCAGCCTGTATCTCAGCACAGGAATAAGGTAGGGAAGAATTCAAATACTCATTTTGACTGCCTCCAGAAGTGAGATCAGATGGCAAATTGTATTTGGTGCTAGGTCTTTCCCTTTACGTTTTACCCCAACAATGTTTTCATTAGTTTCGCTCACTCTCGAAATCAAGCATTTTACAGCAGGTTGGAGCAGCCTGTATCTCAGCACAGGAATAAGGTAGGGAAGAATTCTAAGGATCATTTTGACTGCCTCCAAAAGTTAGATCGGATGGCAAATTGGATTTGGTGCTAGGTCTTTCCCTTTAGGTTTTACCCCAACAATGTTTTTCATTAGTTTCGCTCACTCTCGAAATCAAGCATTTTACAGCAGGTTGGAGCAGCCTGTATCTCAGCACAGGAATAAGGTAGGGAAGAATTCTAAGGATCATTTTGACTGCCTCCAGAAGTTAGATCAGATGGCAAATTGGATTTGGTGCTAGGTCTTTCCCTTTAGGTTTTACCCCAACAATGTTTTCATTAGTTTCGCTCACTCTCGAAATCAAGCATTTTACAGCAGGTTGGAGCAGCCTGTATCTCAGCACAGGAATAAGGTAGGGAAGAATTCTAAGGATCATTTTGACTGCCTCCAGAAGTTAGATCAGATGGCAAATTGGATTTGGTGCTAGGTCTTTCCCTTTAGGTTTTACCCCAACAATGTTTTCATTAGTTTCGCTCACTCTCGAAATCAAGCATTTTACAGCAGGTTGGAGCAGCCTGTATCTCAGCACAGGAATAAGGTAGGGAAGAATTCTAAGGATCATTTTGACTGCCTCCAGAAGTTAGATCAGATGGCAAATTGGATTTGGTGCTAGGTCTTTCCCTTTAGGTTTTACCCCAACAATGTTTTCATTAGTTTCGCTCACTCTCGAAATCAAGCATTTTACAGCAGGTTGGAGCAGCCTGTATCTCAGCACAGGAATAAGGTAGGGAAGAATTCTAAGGATCATTTTGACTGCCTCCAGAAGTTAGATCAGATGGCAAATTGGATTTGGTGCTAGGTCTTTCCCTTTAGGTTTTACCCCAACAATGTTTTCATTAGTTTCGCTCACTCTCGAAATCAAGCATTTTACAGCAGGTTGGAGCAGCCTGTATCTCAGCACAGGAATAAGGTAGGGAAGAATTCTAAGGATCATTTTGACTGCCTCCAGAAGTTAGATCAGATGGCAAATTGGATTTGGTGCTAGGTCTTTCCCTTTAGGTTTTACCCCAACAATGTTTTCATTAGTTTCGCTCACTCTCGAAATCAAGCATTTTACAGCAGGTTGGAGCAGCCTGTATCTCAGCACAGGAATAAGGTAGGGAAGAATTCTAAGGATCATTTTGACTGCCTCCAGAAGTTAGATCAGATGGCAAATTGGATTTGGTGCTAGGTCTTTCCCTTTAGGTTTTACCCCAACAATGTTTTCATTAGTTTCGCTCACTCTCAAAATCAAGCATTTTACAGCAGGTTGGAGCAGGTTGGAGCAGCCTGTATCTCAGCACAGGAATAAGGTAGGGAAGAATTCTAAGGATCATTTTGACTGCCTCCAGAAGTTAGATCAGATGGCAAATTGGATTTGGTGCTAGGTCTTTCCCTTTAGGTTTTACCCCAACAATGTTTTCATTAGTTTCGCTCACTCTCGAAATCAAGCATTTTACAGCAGGTTGGAGCAGCCTGTATCTCAGCACAGGAATAAGGTAGGGAAGAATTCTAAGGATCATTTTGACTGCCTCCAGAAGTTAGATCAGATGGCAAATTGGATTTGGTGCTAGGTCTTTCCCTTTAGGTTTTACCCCAACAATGTTTTCATTAGTTTCGCTCACTCTCGAAATCAAGCATTTTACAGCAGGTTGGAGCAGCCTGTATCTCAGCACAGGAATAAGGTAGGGAAGAATTCTAAGGATCATTTTGACTGCCTCCAGAAGTTAGATCAGATGGCAAATTGGATTTGGTGCTAGGTCTTTCCCTTTAGGTTTTACCCCAACAATGTTTTCATTAGTTTCGCTCACTCTCGAAATCAAGCATTTTACAGCAGGTTGGAGCAGCCTGTATCTCAGCACAGGAATAAGGTAGGGAAGAATTCTAAGGATCATTTTGACTGCCTCCAGAAGTTGGATCAGATGGCAAATTGGATTTGGTGCTAGGTCTTTCCCTTTAGGTTTTACCCCAACAATGTTTTCATTAGTTTCGCTCACTCTCGAAATCAAGCATTTTACAGCAGGTTGGAGCAGGTTGGAGCAGCCTGTATCTCAGCACAGGAATAAGGTAGGGAAGAATTCTAAGGATCATTTTGACTGCCTCCAGAAGTTAGATCAGATGGCAAATTGGATTTGGTGCTAGGTCTTTCCCTTTAGGTTTTACCCCAACAATGTTTTCATTAGTTTCGCTCACTCTCGAAATCAAGCATTTTACAGCAGGTTGGAGCAGCCTGTATCTCAGCACAGGAATAAGGTAGGGAAGAATTCTAAGGATCATTTTGACTGCCTCCAGAAGTTAGATCAGATGGCAAATTGGATTTGGTGCTAGGTCTTTCCCTTTAGGTTTTACCCCAACAATGTTTTCATTAGTTTCGCTCACTCTCGAAATCAAGCATTTTACAGCAGGTTGGAGCAGCCTGTATCTCAGCACAGGAATAAGGTAGGGAAGAATTCAAATACTCATTTTGACTGCCTCCAGAAGTTAGATCAGATGGCAAATTGGATTTGGTGCTAGGTCTTTCCCTTTAGGTTTTACCCCAACAATGTTTTCATTAGTTTCGCTCACTCTCGAAATCAAGCATTTTACAGCAGGTTGGAGCAGCCTGTATCTCAGCACAGGAATAAGGTAGGGAAGAATTCAAATACTCATTTTGACTGCCTCCAGAAGTTGGATCAGATGGCAAATTGGATTTGGTGCTAGGTCTTTCCCTTTAGGTTTTACCCCAACAATGTTTTCATTAGTTTCGCTCACTCTCGAAATCAAGCATTTTACAGCAGGTTGGAGCAGCCTGTATCTCAGCACAGGAATAAGGTAGGGAAGAATTCTAAGGATCATTTTGACTGCCTCCAGAAGTTAGATCAGATGGCAAATTGGATTTGGTGCTAGGTCTTTCCCTTTAGGTTTTACCCCAACAATGTTTTCATTAGTTTCGCTCACTCTCGAAATCAAGCATTTTACAGCAGGTTGGAGCAGCCTGTATCTCAGCACAGGAATAAGGTAGGGAAGAATTCTAAGGATCATTTTGACTGCCTCCAGAAGTTAGATCAGATGGCAAATTGGATTTGGTGCTAGGTCTTTCCCTTTAGGTTTTACCCCAACAATGTTTTCATTAGTTTCGCTCACTCTCGAAATCAAGCATTTTACAGCAGGTTGGAGCAGCCTGTATCTCAGCACAGGAATAAGGTAGGGAAGAATTCTAAGGATCATTTTGACTGCCTCCAGAAGTTAGATCAGATGGCAAATTGGATTTGGTGCTAGGTCTTTCCCTTTAGGTTTTACCCCAACAATGTTTTCATTAGTTTCGCTCACTCTCGAAATCAAGCATTTTACAGCAGGTTGGAGCAGCCTGTATCTCAGCACAGGAATAAGGTAGGGAAGAATTCTAAGGATCATTTTGACTGCCTCCAGAAGTTAGATCAGATGGCAAATTGGATTTGGTGCTAGGTCTTTCCCTTTAGGTTTTACCCCAACAATGTTTTCATTAGTTTCGCTCACTCTCGAAATCAAGCATTTTACAGCAGGTTGGAGCAGCCTGTATCTCAGCACAGGAATAAGGTAGGGAAGAATTCTAAGGATCATTTTGACTGCCTCCAGAAGTTAGATCAGATGGCAAATTGGATTTGGTGCTAGGTCTTTCCCTTTAGGTTTTACCCCAACAATGTTTTCATTAGTTTCGCTCACTCTCGAAATCAAGCATTTTACAGCAGGTTGGAGCAGCCTGTATCTCAGCACAGGAATAAGGTAGGGAAGAATTCTAAGGATCATTTTGACTGCCTCCAGAAGTTAGATCAGATGGCAAATTGGATTTGGTGCTAGGTCTTTCCCTTTAGGTTTTACCCCAACAATGTTTTCATTAGTTTCGCTCACTCTCGAAATCAAGCATTTTACAGCAGGTTGGAGCAGCCTGTATCTCAGCACAGGAATAAGGTAGGGAAGAATTCTAAGGATCATTTTGACTGCCTCCAGAAGTTAGATCAGATGGCAAATTGGATTTGGTGCTAGGTCTTTCCCTTTAGGTTTTACCCCAACAATGTTTTCATTAGTTTCGCTCACTCTCAAAATCAAGCATTTTACAGCAGGTTGGAGCAGGTTGGAGCAGCCTGTATCTCAGCACAGGAATAAGGTAGGGAAGAATTCTAAGGATCATTTTGACTGCCTCCAGAAGTTAGATCAGATGGCAAATTGGATTTGGTGCTAGGTCTTTCCCTTTAGGTTTTACCCCAACAATGTTTTCATTAGTTTCGCTCACTCTCGAAATCAAGCATTTTACAGCAGGTTGGAGCAGCCTGTATCTCAGCACAGGAATAAGGTAGGGAAGAATTCTAAGGATCATTTTGACTGCCTCCAGAAGTTAGATCAGATGGCAAATTGGATTTGGTGCTAGGTCTTTCCCTTTAGGTTTTACCCCAACAATGTTTTCATTAGTTTCGCTCACTCTCGAAATCAAGCATTTTACAGCAGGTTGGAGCAGCCTGTATCTCAGCACAGGAATAAGGTAGGGAAGAATTCTAAGGATCATTTTGACTGCCTCCAGAAGTTAGATCAGATGGCAAATTGGATTTGGTGCTAGGTCTTTCCCTTTAGGTTTTACCCCAACAATGTTTTCATTAGTTTCGCTCACTCTCGAAATCAAGCATTTTACAGCAGGTTGGAGCAGCCTGTATCTCAGCACAGGAATAAGGTAGGGAAGAATTCAAATACTCATTTTGACTGCCTCCAGAAGTTAGATCAGATGGCAAATTGGATTTGGTGCTAGGTCTTTCCCTTTAGGTTTTACCCCAACAATGTTTTCATTAGTTTCGCTCACTCTCGAAATCAAGCATTTTACAGCAGGTTGGAGCAGCCTGTATCTCAGCACAGGAATAAGGTAGAGAAGAATTCTAAGGATCATTTTGACTGCCTCCAGAAGTTAGATCAGATGGCAAATTGGATTTGGTGCTAGGTCTTTCCCTTTAGGTTTTACCTCAACAATGTTTTCATTAGTTTCGCTCACTCTCGAAATCAAGCATTTTACAGCAGGTTGGAGCAGCCTGTATCTCAGCACAGGAATAAGGTAGGGAAGAATTCTAAGGATCATTTTGACTGCCTCCAGAAGTTAGATCAGATGGCAAATTGGATTTGGTGCTAGGTCTTTCCCTTTAGGTTTTACCCCAACAATGTTTTCATTAGTTTCGCTCACTCTCGAAATCAAGCATTTTACAGCAGGTTGGAGCAGCCTGTATCTCAGCACAGGAATAAGGTAGGGAAGAATTCTAAGGATCATTTTGACTGCCTCCAGAAGTTAGATCAGACGGCAAATTGGATTTGGTGCTAGGTCTTTCCCTTTAGGTTTTACCCCAACAATGTTTTCATTAGTTTCGCTCACTCTCGAAATCAAGCATTTTACAGCAGGTTGGAGCAGCCTGTATCTCAGCACAGGAATAAGGTAGGGAAGAATTCTAAGGATCATTTTGACTGCCTCCAGAAGTTAGATCAGATGGCAAATTGGATTTGGTGCTAGGTCTTTCCCTTTAGGTTTTACCCCAACAATGTTTTCATTAGTTTCGCTCACTCTCGAAATCAAGCATTTTACAGCAGGTTGGAGCAGCCTGTATCTCAGCACAGGAATAAGGTAGGGAAGAATTCTAAGGATCATTTTGACTGCCTCCAGAAGTTAGATCAGATGGCAAATTGGATTTGGTGCTAGGTCTTTCCCTTTAGGTTTTACCCCAACAATGTTTTCATTAGTTTCGCTCACTCTCGAAATCAAGCATTTTACAGCAGGTTGGAGCAGCCTGTATCTCAGCACAGGAATAAGGTAGGGAAGAATTCTAAGGATCATTTTGACTGCCTCCAGAAGTTAGATCAGATGGCAAATTGGATTTGGTGCTAGGTCTTTCCCTTTAGGTTTTACCTCAACAATGTTTTCATTAGTTTCGCTCACTCTCGAAATCAAGCATTTTACAGCAGGTTGGAGCAGCCTGTATCTCAGCACAGGAATAAGGTAGGGAAGAATTCTAAGGATCATTTTGACTGCCTCCAGAAGTTAGATCAGATGGCAAATTGGATTTGGTGCTAGGTCTTTCCCTTTAGGTTTTACCCCAACAATGTTTTCATTAGTTTCGCTCACTCTCGAAATCAAGCATTTTACAGCAGGTTGGAGCAGCCTGTATCTCAGCACAGGAATAAGGTAGGGAAGAATTCAAATACTCATTTTGACTGCCTCCAGAAGTTAGATCAGATGGCAAATTGGATTTGGTGCTAGGTCTTTCCCTTTAGGTTTTACCCCAACAATGTTTTCATTAGTTTCGCTCACTCTCGAAATCAAGCATTTTACAGCAGGTTGGAGCAGGTTGGAGCAGCCTGTATCTCAGCACAGGAATAAGGTAGGGAAGAATTCTAAGGATCATTTTGACTGCCTCCAGAAGTTAGATCAGATGGCAAATTGGATTTGGTGCTAGGTCTTTCCCTTTAGGTTTTACCCCAACAATGTTTTCATTAGTTTCGCTCACTCTCGAAATCAAGCATTTTACAGCAGGTTGGAGCAGCCTGTATCTCAGCACAGGAATAAGGTAGGGAAGAATTCTAAGGATCATTTTGACTGCCTCCAGAAGTTAGATCAGATGGCAAATTGGATTTGGTGCTAGGTCTTTCCCTTTAGGTTTTACCCCAACAATGTTTTCATTAGTTTCGCTCACTCTCGAAATCAAGCATTTTACAGCAGGTTGGAGCAGCCTGTATCTCAGCACAGGAATAAGGTAGGGAAGAATTCTAAGGATCATTTTGACTGCCTCCAGAAGTTAGATCAGATGGCAAATTGGATTTGGTGCTAGGTCTTTCCCTTTAGGTTTTACCCCAACAATGTTTTCATTAGTTTCGCTCACTCTCGAAATCAAGCATTTTACAGCAGGTTGGAGCAGCCTGTATCTCAGCACAGGAATAAGGTAGGGAAGAATTCTAAGGATCATTTTGACTGCCTCCAGAAGTTGGATCAGATGGCAAATTGGATTTGGTGCTAGGTCTTTCCCTTTAGGTTTTACCCCAACAATGTTTTCATTAGTTTCGCTCACTCTCGAAATCAAGCATTTTACAGCAGGTTGGAGCAGCCTGTATCTCAGCACAGGAATAAGGTAGGGAAGAATTCAAATACTCATTTTGACTGCCTCCAGAAGTTAGATCAGATGGCAAATTGGATTTGGTGCTAGGTCTTTCCCTTTAGGTTTTACCCCAACAATGTTTTCATTAGTTTCGCTCACTCTCGAAATCAAGCATTTTACAGCAGGTTGGAGCAGCCTGTATCTCAGCACAGGAATAAGGTAGGGAAGAATTCTAAGGATCATTTTGACTGCCTCCAGAAGTTAGATCGGATGGCAAATTGGATTTGGTGCTAGGTCTTTCCCTTTAGGTTTTACCCCAACAATGTTTTCATTAGTTTCGCTCACTCTCGAAATCAAGCATTTTACAGCAGGTTGGAGCAGCCTGTATCTCAGCACAGGAATAAGGTAGGGAAGAATTCTAAGGATCATTTTGACTGCCTCCAGAAGTTAGATCAGATGGCAAATTGGATTTGGTGCTAGGTCTTTCCCTTTAGGTTTTACCCCAACAATGTTTTCATTAGTTTCGCTCACTCTCGAAATCAAGCATTTTACAGCAGGTTGGAGCAGCCTGTATCTCAGCACAGGAATAAGGTAGGGAAGAATTCTAAGGATCATTTTGACTGCCTCCAGAAGTTAGATCAGATGGCAAATTGGATTTGGTGCTAGGTCTTTCCCTTTAGGTTTTACCCCAACAATGTTTTCATTAGTTTCGCTCACTCTCGAAATCAAGCATTTTACAGCAGGTTGGAGCAGCCTGTATCTCAGCACAGGAATAAGGTAGGGAAGAATTCTAAGGATCATTTTGACTGCCTCCAGAAGTTAGATCAGATGGCCAATGCAATTTGGTGCTAGGTCTTTCCCTTTAGGTTTTACCCCAACAATGTTTTCATTAGTTTCGCTCACTCTCGAAATCAAGCATTTTACAGCAGGTTGGAGCAGCCTGTATCTCAGCACAGGAATAAGGTAGGGAAGAATTCTAAGGATCATTTTGACTGCCTCCAGAAGTTAGATCAGATGGCAAATTGGATTTGGTGCTAGGTCTTTCCCTTTAGGTTTTACCCCAACAATGTTTTCATTAGTTTCGCTCACTCTCGAAATCAAGCATTTTACAGCAGGTTGGAGCAGCCTGTATCTCAGCACAGGAATAAGGTAGGGAAGAATTCTAAGGATCATTTTGACTGCCTCCAGAAGTTAGATCAGATGGCAAATTGGATTTGGTGCTAGGTCTTTCCCTTTAGGTTTTACCCCAACAATGTTTTCATTAGTTTCGCTCACTCTCGAAATCAAGCATTTTACAGCAGGTTGGAGCAGCCTGTATCTCAGCACAGGAATAAGGTAGGGAAGAATTCTAAGGATCATTTTGACTGCCTCCAGAAGTTAGATCAGATGGCAAATTGGATTTGGTGCTAGGTCTTTCCCTTTAGGTTTTACCCCAACAATGTTTTCATTAGTTTCGCTCACTCTCGAAATCAAGCATTTTACAGCAGGTTGGAGCAGCCTGTATCTCAGCACAGGAATAAGGTAGGGAAGAATTCTAAGGATCATTTTGACTGCCTCCAGAAGTTAGATCAGATGGCCAATGCAATTTGGTGCTAGGTCTTTCCCTTTAGGTTTTACCCCAACAATGTTTTCATTAGTTTCGCTCACTCTCGAAATCAAGCATTTTACAGCAGGTTGGAGCAGCCTGTATCTCAGCACAGGAATAAGGTAGGGAAGAATTCTAAGGATCATTTTGACTGCCTCCAGAAGTTAGATCAGATGGCAAATTGGATTTGGTGCTAGGTCTTTCCCTTTAGGTTTTACCCCAACAATGTTTTCATTAGTTTCGCTCACTCTCGAAATCAAGCATTTTACAGCAGGTTGGAGCAGCCTGTATCTCAGCACAGGAATAAGGTAGGGAAGAATTCTAAGGATCATTTTGACTGCCTCCAGAAGTTAGATCAGATGGCAAATTGGATTTGGTGCTAGGTCTTTCCCTTTAGGTTTTACCCCAACAATGTTTTCATTAGTTTCGCTCACTCTCGAAATCAAGCATTTTACAGCAGGTTGGAGCAGCCTGTATCTCAGCACAGGAATAAGGTAGGGAAGAATTCTAAGGATCATTTTGACTGCCTCCAGAAGTTAGATCAGATGGCAAATTGGATTTGGTGCTAGGTCTTTCCCTTTAGGTTTTACCCCAACAATGTTTTCATTAGTTTCGCTCACTCTCGAAATCAAGCATTTTACAGCAGGTTGGAGCAGCCTCTATCTCAGCACAGGAATAAGGTAGGGAAGAATTCTAAGGATCATTTTGACTGCCTCCAGAAGTTAGATCAGATGGCAAATTGGATTTGGTGCTAGGTCTTTCCCTTTAGGTTTTACCCCAACAATGTTTTCATTAGTTTCGCTCACTCTCAAAATCAAGCATTTTACAGCAGGTTGGAGCAGGTTGGAGCAGCCTGTATCTCAGCACAGGAATAAGGTAGGGAAGAATTCTAAGGATCATTTTGACTGCCTCCAGAAGTTAGATCAGATGGCAAATTGGATTTGGTGCTAGGTCTTTCCCTTTAGGTTTTACCCCAACAATGTTTTCATTAGTTTCGCTCACTCTCGAAATCAAGCATTTTACAGCAGGTTGGAGCAGCCTGTATCTCAGCACAGGAATAAGGTAGGGAAGAATTCTAAGGATCATTTTGACTGCCTCCAGAAGTTAGATCAGATGGCAAATTGGATTTGGTGCTAGGTCTTTCCCTTTAGGTTTTACCCCAACAATGTTTTCATTAGTTTCGCTCACTCTCGAAATCAAGCATTTTACAGCAGGTTGGAGCAGCCTGTATCTCAGCACAGGAATAAGGTAGGGAAGAATTCTAAGGATCATTTTGACTGCCTCCAGAAGTTAGATCAGATGGCAAATTGGATTTGGTGCTAGGTCTTTCCCTTTAGGTTTTACCCCAACAATGTTTTCATTAGTTTCGCTCACTCTCGAAATCAAGCATTTTACAGCAGGTTGGAGCAGCCTGTATCTCAGCACAGGAATAAGGTAGGGAAGAATTCAAATACTCATTTTGACTGCCTCCAGAAGTTAGATCAGATGGCAAATTGGATTTGGTGCTAGGTCTTTCCCTTTAGGTTTTACCCCAACAATGTTTTCATTAGTTTCGCTCACTCTCGAAATCAAGCATTTTACAGCAGGTTGGAGCAGCCTGTATCTCAGCACAGGAATAAGGTAGGGAAGAATTCTAAGGATCATTTTGACTGCCTCCAGAAGTTAGATCAGATGGCAAATTGGATTTGGTGCTAGGCCTTTCCCTTTAGGTTTTACCCCAACAATGTTTTCATTAGTTTCGCTCACTCTCGAAATCAAGCATTTTACAGCAGGTTGGAGCAGCCTGTATCTCAGCACAGGAATAAGGTAGGGAAGAATTCTAAGGATCATTTTGACTGCCTCCAGAAGTTAGATCAGATGGCAAATTGGATTTGGTGCTAGGTCTTTCCCTTTAGGTTTTACCCCAACAATGTTTTCATTAGTTTCGCTCACTCTCGAAATCAAGCATTTTACAGCAGGTTGGAGCAGCCTGTATCTCAGCACAGGAATAAGGTAGGGAAGAATTCTAAGGATCATTTTGACTGCCTCCAGAAGTTAGATCAGATGGCAAATTGGATTTGGTGCTAGGTCTTTCCCTTTAGGTTTTACCCCAACAATGTTTTCATTAGTTTCGCTCACTCTCGAAATCAAGCATTTTACAGCAGGTTGGAGCAGCCTGTATCTCAGCACAGGAATAAGGTAGGGAAGAATTCTAAGGATCATTTTGACTGCCTCCAGAAGTTAGATCAGATGGCAAATTGGATTTGGTGCTAGGCCTTTCCCTTTAGGTTTTACCCCAACAATGTTTTCATTAGTTTCGCTCACTCTCGAAATCAAGCATTTTACAGCAGGTTGGAGCAGCCTGTATCTCAGCACAGGAATAAGGTAGGGAAGAATTCTAAGGATCATTTTGACTGCCTCGAGAAGTTAGATCAGATGGCAAATTGGATTTGGTGCTAGGTCTTTCCCTTTAGGTTTTACCCCAACAATGTTTTCATTAGTTTCGCTCACTCTCGAAATCAAGCATTTTACAGCAGGTTGGAGCAGCCTGTATCTCAGCACAGGAATAAGGTAGGGAAGAATTCTAAGGATCATTTTGACTGCCTCCAGAAGTTAGATCAGATGGCAAATTGGATTTGGTGCTAGGTCTTTCCCTTTAGGTTTTACCCCAACAATGTTTTCATTAGTTTCGCTCACTCTCGAAATCAAGCATTTTACAGCAGGTTGGAGCAGCCTGTATCTCAGCACAGGAATAAGGTAGGGAAGAATTCTAAGGATCATTTTGACTGCCTCCAGAAGTTAGATCAGATGGCAAATTGGATTTGGTGCTAGGTCTTTCCCTTTAGGTTTTACCCCAACAATGTTTTCATTAGTTTCGCTCACTCTCGAAATCAAGCATTTTACAGCAGGTTGGAGCAGCCTGTATCTCAGCACAGGAATAAGGTAGGGAAGAATTCTAAGGATCATTTTGACTGCCTCCAGAAGTTAGATCGGATGGCAAATTGGATTTGGTGCTAGGTCTTTCCCTTTAGGTTTTACCCCAACAATGTTTTCATTAGTTTCGCTCACTCTCGAAATCAAGCATTTTACAGCAGGTTGGAGCAGCCTGTATCTCAGCACAGGAATAAGGTAGGGAAGAATTCTAAGGATCATTTTGACTGCCTCCAGAAGTTAGATCAGATGGCAAATTGGATTTGGTGCTAGGTCTTTCCCTTTAGGTTTTACCCCAACAATGTTTTCATTAGTTTCGCTCACTCTCAAAATCAAGCATTTTACAGCAGGTTGGAGCAGCCTGTATCTCAGCACAGGAATAAGGTAGGGAAGAATTCTAAGGATCATTTTGACTGCCTCCAGAAGTTAGATCAGATGGCAAATTGGATTTGGTGCTAGGTCTTTCCCTTTAGGTTTTACCCCAACAATGTTTTCATTAGTTTCGCTCACTCTCGAAATCAAGCATTTTACAGCAGGTTGGAGCAGCCTGTATCTCAGCACAGGAATAAGGTAGGGAAGAATTCAAATACTCATTTTGACTGCCTCCAGAAGTTAGATCAGATGGCAAATTGGATTTGGTGCTAGGTCTTTCCCTTTAGGTTTTACCCCAACAATGTTTTCATTAGTTTCGCTCACTCTCGAAATCAAGCATTTTACAGCAGGTTGGAGCAGCCTGTATCTCAGCACAGGAATAAGGTAGGGAAGAATTCTAAGGATCATTTTGACTGCCTCCAGAAGTTAGATCAGATGGCAAATTGGATTTGGTGCTAGGTCTGTCCCTTTAGGTTTTACCCCAACAATGTTTTCATTAGTTTCGCTCACTCTCGAAATCAAGCATTTTACAGCAGGTTGGAGCAGCCTGTATCTCAGCACAGGAATAAGGTAGGGAAGAATTCTAAGGATCATTTTGACTGCCTCCAGAAGTTAGATCAGATGGCCAATGGAATTTGGTGCTAGGTCTTTCCCTTTAGGTTTTACCCCAACAATGTTTTCATTAGTTTCGCTCACTCTCGAAATCAAGCATTTTACAGCAGGTTGGAGCAGCCTGTATCTCAGCACAGGAATAAGGTAGGGAAGAATTCTAAGGATCATTTTGACTGCCTCCAGAAGTTAGATCAGATGGCAAATTGGATTTGGTGCTAGGTCTTTCCCTTTAGGTTTTACCCCAACAATGTTTTCATTAGTTTCGCTCACTCTCGAAATCAAGCATTTTACAGCAGGTTGGAGCAGCCTGTATCTCAGCACAGGAATAAGGTAGGGAAGAATTCTAAGGATCATTTTGACTGCCTCCAGAAGTTAGATCAGATGGCAAATTGGATTTGGTGCTAGGTCTTTCCCTTTAGGTTTTACCCCAACAATGTTTTCATTAGTTTCGCTCACTCTCGAAATCAAGCATTTTACAGCAGGTTGGAGCAGCCTGTATCTCAGCACAGGAATAAGGTAGGGAAGAATTCTAAGGATCATTTTGACTGCCTCCAGAAGTTAGATCAGATGGCAAATTGGATTTGGTGCTAGGTCTTTCCCTTTAGGTTTTACCCCAACAATGTTTTCATTAGTTTCGCTCACTCTCGAAATCAAGCATTTTACAGCAGGTTGGAGCAGCCTGTATCTCAGCACAGGAATAAGGTAGGGAAGAATTCTAAGGATCATTTTGACTGCCTCCAGAAGTTAGATCAGATGGCAAATTGGATTTGGTGCTAGGTCTTTCCCTTTAGGTTTTACCCCAACAATGTTTTCATTAGTTTCGCTCACTCTCGAAATCAAGCATTTTACAGCAGGTTGGAGCAGCCTGTATCTCAGCACAGGAATAAGGTAGGGAAGAATTCTAAGGATCATTTTGACTGCCTCCAGAAGTTAGATCAGATGGCAAATTGGATTTGGTGCTAGGCCTTTCCCTTTAGGTTTTACCCCAACAATGTTTTCATTAGTTTCGCTCACTCTCGAAATCAAGCATTTTACAGCAGGTTGGAGCAGCCTGTATCTCAGCACAGGAATAAGGTATGGAAGAATTCTAAGGATCATTTTGACTGCCTCCAGAAGTTAGATCAGATGGCAAATTGGATTTGGTGCTAGGTCTTTCCCTTTAGGTTTTACCCCAACAATGTTTTCATTAGTTTCGCTCACTCTCGAAATCAAGCATTTTACAGCAGGTTGGAGCAGCCTGTATCTCAGCACAGGAATAAGGTAGGGAAGAATTCTAAGGATCATTTTGACTGCCTCCAGAAGTTAGATCAGATGGCAAATTGGATTTGGTGCTAGGTCTTTCCCTTTAGGTTTTACCCCAACAATGTTTTCATTAGTTTTGCTCACTCTCGAAATCAAGCATTTTACAGCAGGTTGGAGCAGCCTGTATCTCAGCACAGGAATAAGGTAGGGAAGAATTCTAAGGATCATTTTGACTGCCTCCAGAAGTTAGATCAGATGGCAAATTGGATTTGGTGCTAGGTCTTTCCCTTTAGGTTTTACCCCAACAATGTTTTCATTAGTTTTGCTCACTCTCGAAATCAAGCATTTTACAGCAGGTTGGAGCAGCCTGTATCTCAGCACAGGAATAAGGTAGGGAAGAATTCTAAGGATCATTTTGACTGCCTCCAGAAGTTAGATCAGATGGCAAATTGGATTTGGTGCTAGGTCTTTCCCTTTAGGTTTTACCCCAACAATGTTTTCATTAGTTTCGCTCACTCTCGAAATCAAGTTTTACAGCAGGTTGGAGCAGACCTGTATCTCAGCACAGGAATAAGGTAGGGAAGAATTCTAAGGCTCATTTTGACTGCCTCCAGAAGTTAGATCAGATGGCAAATTGGATTTGGTGCTAGGTCTTTCCCTTTAGGTTTTACCCCAACAATGTTTTCATTAGTTTCGCTCACCTCTCGAAATCAAGCATTTTACAGCAGGTTGGAGCAGCCTGTATCTCAGCACAGGAATAAGGTAGGGAAGAATTCTAAGGATCATTTTGACTGCCTCCAGAAGTTAGATCAGATGGCAAATTGGATTTGGTGCTAGGTCTTTCCCTTTAGGTTTTACCCCAACAATGTTTTCATTAGTTTCGCTCACTCTCGAAATCAAGCATTTTACAGCAGGTTGGAGCAGCCTGTATCTCAGCACAGGAATAAGGTAGGGAAGAATTCTAAGGATCATTTTGACTGCCTCCAGAAGTTAGATCAGATGGCAAATTGGATTTGGTGCTAGGTCTTTCCCTTTAGGTTTTACCCCAACAATGTTTTTCATTAGTTTCGCTCACTCTCGAAATCAAGCATTTTACAGCAGGTTGGAGCAGCCTGTATCTCAGCACAGGAATAAGGTAGGGAAGAATTCTAAGGATCATTTTGACTGCCTCCAGAAGTTAGATCAGATGGCAAATTGGATTTGGTGCTAGGTCTTTCCCTTTAGGTTTTACCCCAACAATGTTTTCATTAGTTTCGCTCACTCTCGAAATCAAGCATTTTACAGCAGGTTGGAGCAGCCTGTATCTCAGCACAGGAATAAGGTAGGGAAGAATTCAAATACTCATTTTGACTGCCTCCAGAAGTTAGATCAGATGGCAAATTGGATTTGGTGCTAGGTCTTTCCCTTTAGGTTTTACCCCAACAATGTTTTCATTAGTTCGCTCACTCTCGAAATCAAGCATTTTACAGCAGGTTGGAGCAGCCTGTATCTCAGCACAGGAATAAGGTAGAGAAGAATTCTAAGGATCATTTTGACTGCCTCCAGAAGTTAGATCAGATGGCAAATTGGATTTGGTGCTAGGTGTTTCCCTTTAGGTTTTACCCCAACAATGTTTTCATTAGTTTCGCTCACTCTCGAAATCAAGCATTTTACAGCAGGTTGGAGCAGCCTGTATCTCAGCACAGGAATAAGGTAGGGAAGAATTCTAAGGATCATTTTGACTGCCTCCAGAAGTTAGATCAGATGGCAAATTAGATTTGGTGCTAGGTCTTTCCCTTTAGGTTTTACCCCAACAATGTTTTCATTAGTTTCGCTCACTCTCCGAAATCAAGCATTTTACAGCAGGTTGGAGCAGCCTGTATCTCAGCACAGGAATAAGGTAGGGAAGAATTCTAAGGATCATTTTGACTGCCTCCAGAAGTTAGATCAGATGCAAATTGGATTTGGTGCTAGGTCTTTCCCTTTAGGTTTTACCCCAACAATGTTTTCATTAGTTTCGGCTCACTCTCGAAATCAAGCATTTTACAGCAGGTTGGAGCAGGCCTGTATCTCAGCACAGGAATAAGGTAGGGAAGAATTCTAAGGATCATTTTGACCTGCCTCCAGAAGTTAGATCAGATGGCAAATTGGATTTGGTGCTAGGTCTTTCCCTTTAGGTTTTACCCCAACAATGTTTTCATTAGTTTCGCTCACTCTCGAAATCAAGCATTTTACAGCAGGTTGGAGCAGCCTGTATCTCAGCACAGGAATAAGGTAGGGAAGAATTCTAAGGATCATTTTGACTGCCTCCAGAAGTTAGATCAGATGGCAAATTGGATTGGTGCTAGGTCTTTCCCTTTAGGTTTTACCCCAACAATGTTTTCATTAGTTTCGCTCACTCTCGCAAGCATTTTACAGCAGGTTGGAGCAGCCTGTATCTCAGCACAGGAATAAGGTAGGGAAGAATTCTAAGGATCATTTTGACTGCCTCCAGAAGTTAGATCAGATGGCAAATTGGATTTGGTGCTAGGTCTTTCCCTTTAGGTTTTACCCCAACAATGTTTTCATTAGTTTCGCTCACTCTCGAAATCAAGCATTTTACAGCAGGTTGGAGCAGCCTGTATCTCAGCACAGGAATAAGGTAGGGAAGAATTCTAAGGATCATTTTGACTGCCTCCAGAAGTTAGATCAGATGGCAAATTGGATTTGGTGCTAGGTCTTTCCCTTTAGGTTTTACCCCAACAATGTTTTCATTAGTTTCGCTCACTCTCGAAATCAAGCATTTTACAGCAGGTTGGAGCAGCCTGTATCTCAGCACAGGAATAAGGTAGGGAAGAATTCAAATACTCATTTTTGACTGCCTCCAGAAGTTAGATCAGATGGCAAATTGGATTTGGTGCTAGGCCTTTCCCTTTAGGTTTTACCCCAACAATGTTTTCATTAGTTTCGCTCACTCTCGAAATCAAGCATTTTACAGCAGGTTGGAGCAGCCTGTATCTCAGCACAGGAATAAGGTAGGGAAGAATTCTAAGGATCATTTTGACTGCCTCCAGAAGTTAGATCAGATGGCAAATTGGATTTGGTGCTAGGTCTTTCCCTTTAGGTTTTACCCCAACAATGTTTTCATTAGTTTCGCTCACTCTCGAAATCAAGCATTTTACAGGCAGGTTGGAGCAGCCTGTATCTCAGCACAGGAATAAGGTAGGGAAGAATTCTAAGGATCATTTTTGACTGCCTCCAGAAGTTAGATCAGATGGCAAATTGGATTTGGTGCTAGGTCTTTCCCTTTAGGTTTTACCCCAACAATGTTTTCATTAGTTTCGCTCACTCTCGAAATCAAGCATTTTACAGCAGGTTGGAGCAGCCTGTATCTCAGCACAGGAATAAGGTAGGGAAGAATTCTAAGGATCATTTTGACTGCCTCCAGAAGTTAGATCAGATGGCAAATTGGATTTGGTGCTAGGTCTTTCCCTTTAGGTTTTACCCCAACAATGTTTTCATTAGTTTTGCTCACTCTCGAAATCAAGCATTTTACAGCAGGTTGGAGCAGCCTGTATCTCAGCACAGGAATAAGGTAGGGAAGAATTCTAAGGATCATTTTGACTGCCTCCAGAAGTTAGATCAGATGGCAAATTGGATTTGGTGCTAGGTCTTTCCCTTTAGGTTTTACCCCAACAATGTTTTCATTAGTTTCGCTCACTCTCGAAATCAAGCATTTTACAGCAGGTTGGAGCAGCCTGTATCTCAGCACAGGAATAAGGTAGGGAAGAATTCTAAGGCTCATTTTGACTGCCTCCAGAAGTTAGATCAGATGGCAAATTGGATTTGGTGCTAGGTCTTTCCCTTTAGGTTTTACCCCAACAATGTTTTCATTAGTTTCGCTCACTCTCAAAATCAAGCATTTTACAGCAGGTTGGAGCAGCCTGTATCTCAGCACAGGAATAAGGTAGGGAAGAATTCTAAGGATCATTTTGACTGCCTCCAGAAGTTAGATCAGATGGCAAATTGGATTTGGTGCTAGGTCTTTCCCTTTAGGTTTTACCCCAACAATGTTTTCATTAGTTTCGCTCACTCTCGAAATCAAGCATTTTACAGCAGGTTGGAGCAGCCTGTATCTCAGCACAGGAATAAGGTAGGGAAGAATTCAAATACTCATTTTGACTGCCTCCAGAAGTTAGATCAGATGGCAAATTGGATTTGGTGCTAGGTCTTTCCCTTTAGGTTTTACCCCAACAATGTTTTCATTAGTTTCGCTCACTCTCGAAATCAAGCATTTTACAGCAGGTTGGAGCAGCCTGTATCTCAGCACAGGAATAAGGTAGGGAAGAATTCTAAGGATCATTTTGACTGCCTCCAGAAGTTAGATCAGATGGCCAATGCAATTTGGTGCTAGGTCTTTCCCTTTAGGTTTTAGCCCAACAATGTTTTCATTAGTTTCGCTCACTCTCAAAATCAAGCATTTTACAGCAGGTTGGAGCAGGTTGGAGCAGCCTGTATCTCAGCACAGGAATAAGGTAGGGAAGAATTCTAAGGATCATTTTGACTGCCTCCAGAAGTTAGATCAGATGGCAAATTGGATTTGGTGCTAGGTCTTTCCCTTTAGGTTTTACCCCAACAATGTTTTCATTAGTTTCGCTCACTCTCGAAATCAAGCATTTTACAGCAGGTTGGAGCAGCCTGTATCTCAGCACAGGAATAAGGTAGGGAAGAATTCTAAGGATCATTTTGACTGCCTCCAGAAGTTAGATCAGATGGCAAATTGGATTTGGTGCTAGGTCTTTCCCTTTAGGTTTTACCCCAACAATGTTTTCATTAGTTTCGCTCACTCTCGAAATCAAGCATTTTACAGCAGGTTGGAGCAGCCTGTATCTCAGCACAGGAATAAGGTAGGGAAGAATTCTAAGGATCATTTTGACTGCCTCCAGAAGTTAGATCAGATGGCAAATTGGATTTGGTGCTAGGTCTTTCCCTTTAGGTTTTACCCCAACAATGTTTTCATTAGTTTCGCTCACTCTCGAAATCAAGCATTTTACAGCAGGTTGGAGCAGCCTGTATCTCAGCACAGGAATAAGGTAGGGAAGAATTCAAATACTCATTTTGACTGCCTCCAGAAGTTAGATCAGATGGCAAATTGGATTTGGTGCTAGGTCTTTCCCTTTAGGTTTTACCCCAACAATGTTTTCATTAGTTTCGCTCACTCTCGAAATCAAGCATTTTACAGCAGGTTGGAGCAGCCTGTATCTCAGCACAGGAATAAGGTAGAGAAGAATTCTAAGGATCATTTTGACTGCCTCCAGAAGTTAGATCAGATGGCAAATTGGATTTGGTGCTAGGTCTTTCCCTTTAGGTTTTACCCCAACAATGTTTTCATTAGTTTCGCTCACTCTCGAAATCAAGCATTTTACAGCAGGTTGGAGCAGCCTGTATCTCAGCACAGGAATAAGGTAGGGAAGAATTCTAAGGATCATTTTGACTGCCTCCAGAAGTTAGATCAGATGGCAAATTAGATTTGGTGCTAGGTCTTTCCCTTTAGGTTTTACCCCAACAATGTTTTCATTAGTTTCGCTCACTCTCGAAATCAAGCATTTTACAGCAGGTTGGAGCAGCCTGTATCTCAGCACAGGAATAAGGTAGGGAAGAATTCTAAGGATCATTTTGACTGCCTCCAGAAGTTAGATCAGATGGCAAATTGGATTTGGTGCTAGGTCTTTCCCTTTAGGTTTTACCCCAACAATGTTTTCATTAGTTTCGCTCACTCTCGAAATCAAGCATTTTACAGCAGGTTGGAGCAGCCTGTATCTCAGCACAGGAATAAGGTAGGGAAGAATTCTAAGGATCATTTTGACTGCCTCCAGAAGTTAGATCAGATGGCAAATTGGATTTGGTGCTAGGTCTTTCCCTTTAGGTTTTACCCCAACAATGTTTTCATTAGTTTCGCTCACTCTCGAAATCAAGCATTTTACAGCAGGTTGGAGCAGCCTGTATCTCAGCACAGGAATAAGGTAGGGAAGAATTCTAAGGATCATTTTGACTGCCTCCAGAAGTTAGATCAGATGGCAAATTGGATTTGGTGCTAGGTCTTTCCCTTTAGGTTTTACCCCAACAATGTTTTCATTAGTTTCGCTCACTCTCGAAATCAAGCATTTTACAGCAGGTTGGAGCAGCCTGTATCTCAGCACAGGAATAAGGTAGGGAAGAATTCTAAGGATCATTTTGACTGCCTCCAGAAGTTAGATCAGATGGCAAATTGGATTTGGTGCTAGGTCTTTCCCTTTAGGTTTTACCCCAACAATGTTTTCATTAGTTTCGCTCACTCTCGAAATCAAGCATTTTACAGCAGGTTGGAGCAGCCTGTATCTCAGCACAGGAATAAGGTAGGGAAGAATTCTAAGGATCATTTTGACTGCCTCCAGAAGTTAGATCAGATGGCAAATTGGATTTGGTGCTAGGTCTTTCCCTTTAGGTTTTACCCCAACAATGTTTTCATTAGTTTCGCTCACTCTCGAAATCAAGCATTTTACAGCAGGTTGGAGCAGCCTGTATCTCAGCACAGGAATAAGGTAGGGAAGAATTCAAATACTCATTTTGACTGCCTCCAGAAGTTAGATCAGATGGCAAATTGGATTTGGTGCTAGGTCTTTCCCTTTAGGTTTTACCCCAACAATGTTTTCATTAGTTTCGCTCACTCTCGAAATCAAGCATTTTACAGCAGGTTGGAGCAGCCTGTATCTCAGCACAGGAATAAGGTAGGGAAGAATTCTAAGGATCATTTTGACTGCCTCCAGAAGTTAGATCAGATGGCAAATTGGATTTGGTGCTAGGTCTTTCCCTTTAGGTTTTACCCCAACAATGTTTTCATTAGTTTCGCTCACTCTCGAAATCAAGCATTTTACAGCAGGTTGGAGCAGCCTGTATCTCAGCACAGGAATAAGGTAGGGAAGAATTCTAAGGATCATTTTGACTGCCTCCAGAAGTTAGACCGGATGGCAAATTGGATTTGGTGCTAGGTCTTTCCCTTTAGGTTTTACCCCAACAATGTTTTCATTAGTTTCGCTCACTCTCGAAATCAAGCATTTTACAGCAGGTTGGAGCAGCCTGTATCTCAGCACAGGAATAAGGTAGGGAAGAATTCTAAGGATCATTTTGACTGCCTCCAGAAGTTAGATCAGATGGCAAATTGGATTTGGTGCTAGGTCTTTCCCTTTAGGTTTTACCCAACAATGTTTTCATTAGTTTCGCTCACTCTCGAAATCAAGCATTTTACAGCAGGTTGGAGCAGCCTGTATCTCAGCACAGGAATAAGGTAGGGAAGAATTCTAAGGATCATTTTGACTGCCTCCAGAAGTTAGATCAGATGGCAAATTGGATTTGGTGCTAGGTCTTTCCCTTTAGGTTTTACCCCAACAATGTTTTCATTAGTTTCGCTCACTCTCAAAATCAAGCATTTTACAGCAGGTTGGAGCAGCCTGTATCTCAGCACAGGAATAAGGTAGGGAAGAATTCTAAGGATCATTTTGACTGCCTCCAGAAGTTAGATCAGATGGCAAATTGGATTTGGTGCTAGGTCTTTCCCTTTAGGTTTTACCCCAACAATGTTTTCATTAGTTTCGCTCACTCTCAAAATCAAGCATTTTACAGCAGGTTGGAGCAGCCTGTATCTCAGCACAGGAATAAGGTAGGGAAGAATTCTAAGGATCATTTTGACTGCCTCCAGAAGTTAGATCAGATGGCAAATTGGATTTGGTGCTAGGTCTTTCCCTTTAGGTTTTACCCCAACAATGTTTTCATTAGTTTCGCTCACTCTCGAAATCAAGCATTTTACAGCAGGTTGGAGCAGCCTGTATCTCAGCACAGGAATAAGGTAGGGAAGAATTCTAAGGATCATTTTGACTGCCTCCAGAAGTTAGATCAGATGGCAAATTGGATTTGGTGCTAGGTCTTTCCCTTTAGGTTTTACCCCAACAATGTTTTCATTAGTTTCGCTCACTCTCGAAATCAAGCATTTTACAGCAGGTTGGAGCAGCCTGTATCTCAGCACAGGAATAAGGTAGGGAAGAATTCTAAGGATCATTTTGACTGCCTCCAGAAGTTAGATCAGATGGCCAATGCAATTTGGTGCTAGGTCTTTCCCTTTAGGTTTTACCCCAACAATGTTTTCATTAGTTTCGCTCACTCTCGAAATCAAGCATTTTACAGCAGGTTGGAGCAGCCTGTATCTCAGCACAGGAATAAGGTAGGGAAGAATTCAAATACTCATTTTGACTGCCTCCAGAAGTTAGATCAGATGGCAAATTGTATTTGGTGCTAGGTCTTTCCCTTTAGGTTTTACCCCAACAATGTTTTCATTAGTTTCGCTCACTCTCGAAATCAAGCATTTTACAGCAGGTTGGAGCAGCCTGTATCTCAGCACAGGAATAAGGTAGGGAAGAATTCTAAGGATCATTTTGACTGCCTCCAGAAGTTAGATCAGATGGCAAATTGGATTTGGTGCTAGGTCTTTCCCTTTAGGTTTTACCCCAACAATGTTTTCATTAGTTTCGCTCACTCTCGAAATCAAGCATTTTACAGCAGGTTGGAGCAGCCTGTATCTCAGCACAGGAATAAGGTAGGGAAGAATTCTAAGGATCATTTTGACTGCCTCCAGAAGTTAGATCAGATGGCAAATTGGATTTGGTGCTAGGTCTTTCCCTTTAGGTTTTACCCCAACAATGTTTTCATTAGTTTCGCTCACTCTCGAAATCAAGCATTTTACAGCAGGTTGGAGCAGCCTGTATCTCAGCACAGGAATAAGGTAGGGAAGAATTCAAATACTCATTTTGACTGCCTCCAGAAGTTAGATCAGATGGCAAATTGGATTTGGTGCTAGGTCTTTCCCTTTAGGTTTTACCCCAACAATGTTTTCATTAGTTTCGCTCACTCTCAAAATCAAGCATTTTACAGCAGGTTGGAGCAGCCTGTATCTCAGCACAGGAATAAGGTAGGGAAGAATTCTAAGGATCATTTTGACTGCCTCCAGAAGTTAGATCAGATGGCAAATTGGATTTGGTGCTAGGCCTTTCCCTTTAGGTTTTACCCCAACAATGTTTTCATTAGTTTCGCTCACTCTCGAAATCAAGCATTTTACAGCCGGTTGGAGCACCCTGTATCTCAGCACAGGAATAAGGTAGGGAAGAATTCTAAGGATCATTTTGACTGCCTCCAGAAGTTAGATCAGATGGCAAATTGGATTTGGTGCTAGGTCTTTCCCTTTAGGTTTTACCCCAACAATGTTTTCATTAGTTTCGCTCACTCTCGAAATCAAGCATTTTACAGCAGGTTGGAGCAGCCTGTATCTCAGCACAGGAATAAGGTAGGGAAGAATTCAAATACTCATTTTGACTGCCTCCAGAAGTTAGATCAGATGGCAAATTGGATTTGGTGCTAGGTCTTTCCCTTTAGGTTTTACCCCAACAATGTTTTCATTAGTTTCGCTCACTCTCGAAATCAAGCATTTTACAGCAGGTTGGAGCAGCCTGTATCTCAGCACAGGAATAAGGTAGGGAAGAATTCTAAGGATCATTTTGACTGCCTCCAGAAGTTAGATCAGATGGCAAATTGGATTTGGTGCTAGGCCTTTCCCTTTAGGTTTTACCCCAACAATGTTTTCATTAGTTTCGCTCACTCTCGAAATCAAGCATTTTACAGCCGGTTGGAGCACCCTGTATCTCAGCACAGGAATAAGGTAGGGAAGAATTCTAAGGATCATTTTGACTGCCTCCAGAAGTTAGATCAGATGGCAAATTGGATTTGGTGCTAGGTCTTTCCCTTTAGGTTTTACCCCAACAATGTTTTCATTAGTTTCGCTCACTCTCGAAATCAAGCATTTTACAGCAGGTTGGAGCAGCCTGTATCTCAGCACAGGAATAAGGTAGGGAAGAATTCAAATACTCATTTTGACTGCCTCCAGAAGTTAGATCAGATGGCAAATTGGATTTGGTGCTAGGTCTTTCCCTTTAGGTTTTACCCCAACAATGTTTTCATTAGTTTCGCTCACTCTCGAAATCAAGCATTTTACAGCAGGTTGGAGCAGCCTGTATCTCAGCACAGGAATAAGGTAGGGAAGAATTCTAAGGATCATTTTGACTGCCTCCAGAAGTTAGATCAGATGGCAAATTGGATTTGGTGCTAGGTCTTTCCCTTTAGGTTTTACCCCAACAATGTTTTCATTAGTTTCGCTCACTCTCGAAATCAAGCATTTTACAGCAGGTTGGAGCAGCCTGTATCTCAGCACAGGAATAAGGTAGGGAAGAATTCTAAGGATCATTTTGACTGCCTCCAGAAGTTAGATCAGATGGCAAATTGGATTTGGTGCTAGGTCTTTCCCTTTAGGTTTTACCCCAACAATGTTTTCATTAGTTTCGCTCACTCTCGAAATCAAGCATTTTACAGCAGGTTGGAGCAGCCTGTATCTCAGCACAGGAATAAGGTAGGGAAGAATTCAAATACTCATTTTGACTGCCTCCAGAAGTTAGATCAGATGGCAAATTGGATTTGGTGCTAGGTCTTTCCCTTTAGGTTTTACCCCAACAATGTTTTCATTAGTTTCGCTCACTCTCGAAATCAAGCATTTTACAGCAGGTTGGAGCAGCCTGTATCTCAGCACAGGAATAAGGTAGGGAAGAATTCTAAGGATCATTTTGACTGCCTCCAGAAGTTAGATCAGATGGCAAATTGGATTTGGTGCTAGGCCTTTTCCTTTAGGTTTTACCCCAACAATGTTTTCATTAGTTTCGCTCACTCTCGAAATCAAGCATTTTACAGCAGGTTGGAGCAGCCTGTATCTCAGCACAGGAATAAGGTAGGGAAGAATTCTAAGGATCATTTTGACTGCCTCCAGAAGTTAGATCAGATGGCAAATTGGATTTGGTGCTAGGTCTTTCCCTTTAGGTTTTACCCCAACAATGTTTTCATTAGTTTCGCTCACTCTCGAAATCAAGCATTTTACAGCAGGTTGGAGCAGCCTGTATCTCAGCACAGGAATAAGGTAGGGAAGAATTCTAAGGATCATTTTGACTGCCTCCAGAAGTTAGATCAGATGGCCAATGCAATTTGGTGCTAGGTCTTTCCCTTTAGGTTTTACCCCAACAATGTTTTCATTAGTTTCGCTCACTCTCGAAATCAAGCATTTTACAGCAGGTTGGAGCAGCCTGTATCTCAGCACAGGAATAAGGTAGGGAAGAATTCAAATACTCATTTTGACTGCCTCCAGAAGTTAGATCAGATGGCAAATTGTATTTGGTGCTAGGTCTTTCCCTTTAGGTTTTACCCCAACAATGTTTTCATTAGTTTCGCTCACTCTCGAAATCAAGCATTTTACAGCAGGTTGGAGCAGCCTGTATCTCAGCACAGGAATAAGGTAGGGAAGAATTCTAAGGATCATTTTGACTGCCTCCAGAAGTTAGATCAGATGGCAAATTGGATTTGGTGCTAGGTCTTTCCCTTTAGGTTTTACCCCAACAATGTTTTCATTAGTTTCGCTCACTCTCGAAATCAAGCATTTTACAGCAGGTTGGAGCAGCCTGTATCTCAGCACAGGAATAAGGTAGGGAAGAATTCTAAGGCTCATTTTGACTGCCTCCAGAAGTTAGATCAGATGGCAAATTGGATTTGGTGCTAGGTCTTTCCCTTTAGGTTTTACCCCAACAATGTTTTCATTAGTTTCGCTCACTCTCGAAATCAAGCATTTTACAGCAGGTTGGAGCAGCCTGTATCTCAGCACAGGAATAAGGTAGGGAAGAATTCAAATACTCATTTTGACTGCCTCCAGAAGTTAGATCAGATGGCAAATTGGATTTGGTGCTAGGTCTTTCCCTTTAGGTTTTACCCCAACAATGTTTTCATTAGTTTCGCTCACTCTCGAAATCAAGCATTTTACAGCAGGTTGGAGCAGCCTGTATCTCAGCACAGGAATAAGGTAGGGAAGAATTCTAAGGATCATTTTGACTGCCTCCAGAAGTTAGATCAGATGGCAAATTGGATTTGGTGCTAGGCCTTTCCCTTTAGGTTTTACCCCAACAATGTTTTCATTAGTTTCGCTCACTCTCGAAATCAAGCATTTTACAGCAGGTTGGAGCAGCCTGTATCTCAGCACAGGAATAAGGTAGGGAAGAATTCTAAGGATCATTTTGACTGCCTCCAGAAGTTAGATCAGATGGCAAATTGGATTTGGTGCTAGGTCTTTCCCTTTAGGTTTTACCCCAACAATGTTTTCATTAGTTTCGCTCACTCTCGAAATCAAGCATTTTACAGCAGGTTGGAGCAGCCTGTATCTCAGCACAGGAATAAGGTAGGGAAGAATTCAAATACTCATTTTGACTGCCTCCAGAAGTTAGATCAGATGGCAAATTGGATTTGGTGCTAGGTCTTTCCCTTTAGGTTTTACCCCAACAATGTTTTCATTAGTTTCGCTCACTCTCGAAATCAAGCATTTTACAGCAGGTTGGAGCAGCCTGTATCTCAGCACAGGAATAAGGTAGGGAAGAATTCTAAGGATCATTTTGACTGCCTCCAGAAGTTAGATCAGATGGCAAATTGGATTTGGTGCTAGGTCTTTCCCTTTAGGTTTTACCCCAACAATGTTTTCATTAGTTTCGCTCACTCTCGAAATCAAGCATTTTACAGCAGGTTGGAGCAGCCTGTATCTCAGCACAGGAATAAGGTAGGGAAGAATTCTAAGGATCATTTTGACTGCCTCCAGAAGTTAGATCAGATGGCAAATTGGATTTGGTGCTAGGTCTTTCCCTTTAGGTTTTACCCCAACAATGTTTTCATTAGTTTCGCTCACTCTCGAAATCAAGCATTTTACAGCAGGTTGGAGCAGCCTGTATCTCAGCACAGGAATAAGGTAGGGAAGAATTCTAAGGATCATTTTGACTGCCTCCAGAAGTTAGATCAGATGGCAAATTGGATTTGGTGCTAGGTCTTTCCCTTTAGGTTTTACCCCAACAATGTTTTCATTAGTTTCGCTCACTCTCGAAATCAAGCATTTTACAGCAGGTTGGAGCAGCCTGTATCTCAGCACAGGAATAAGGTAGGGAAGAATTCTAAGGATCATTTTGACTGCCTCCAGAAGTTAGATCAGATGGCAAATTGGATTTGGTGCTAGGCCTTTCCCTTTAGGTTTTACCCCAACAATGTTTTCATTAGTTTCGCTCACTCTCGAAATCAAGCATTTTACAGCAGGTTGGAGCAGCCTGTATCTCAGCACAGGAATAAGGTAGGGAAGAATTCTAAGGATCATTTTGACTGCCTGCAGAAGTTAGATCAGATGGCAAATTGGATTTGGTGCTAGGTCTTTCCCTTTAGGTTTTACCCCAACAATGTTTTCATTAGTTTCGCTCACTCTCGAAATCAAGCATTTTACAGCAGGTTGGAGCAGCCTGTATCTCAGCACAGGAATAAGGTAGGGAAGAATTCTAAGGATCATTTTGACTGCCTCCAGAAGTTAGATCAGATGGCAAATTGGATTTGGTGCTAGGTCTTTCCCTTTAGGTTTTACCCCAACAATGTTTTCATTAGTTTCGCTCACTCTCGAAATCAAGCATTTTACAGCAGGTTGGAGCAGCCTGTATCTCAGCACAGGAATAAGGTAGGGAAGAATTCTAAGGATCATTTTGACTGCCTCCAGAAGTTAGATCAGATGGCAAATTGGATTTGGTGCTAGGTCTTTCCCTTTAGGTTTTACCCCAACAATGTTTTCATTAGTTTTGCTCACTCTCGAAATCAAGCATTTTACAGCAGGTTGGAGCAGCCTGTATCTCAGCACAGGAATAAGGTAGGGAAGAATTCTAAGGATCATTTTGACTGCCTCCAGAAGTTAGATCAGATGGCAAATTGGATTTGGTGCTAGGTCTTTCCCTTTAGGTTTTACCCCAACAATGTTTTCATTAGTTTCGCTCACTCTCGAAATCAAGCATTTTACAGCAGGTTGGAGCAGCCTGTATCTCAGCACAGGAATAAGGTAGGGAAGAATTCTAAGGATCATTTTGACTGCCTCCAGAAGTTAGATCAGATGGCAAATTGGATTTGGTGCTAGGTCTTTCCCTTTAGGTTTTACCCCAACAATGTTTTCATTAGTTTCGCTCACTCTCGAAATCAAGCATTTTACAGCAGGTTGGAGCAGCCTGTATCTCAGCACAGGAATAAGGTAGGGAAGAATTCTAAGGATCATTTTGACTGCCTCCAGAAGTTAGATCAGATGGCAAATTGGATTTGGTGCTAGGTCTTTCCCTTTAGGTTTTACCCCAACAATGTTTTCATTAGTTTCGCTCACTCTCGAAATCAAGCATTTTACAGCAGGTTGGAGCAGCCTGTATCTCAGCACAGGAATAAGGTAGGGAAGAATTCTAAGGATCATTTTGACTGCCTCCAGAAGTTAGATCGGATGGCAAATTGGATTTGGTGCTAGGTCTTTCCCTTTAGGTTTTACCCCAACAATGTTTTCATTAGTTTCGCTCACTCTCGAAATCAAGCATTTTACAGCAGGTTGGAGCAGCCTGTATCTCAGCACAGGAATAAGGTAGGGAAGAATTCAAATACTCATTTTGACTGCCTCCAGAAGTTAGATCAGATGGCAAATTGGATTTGGTGCTAGGTCTTTCCCTTTAGGTTTTACCCCAACAATGTTTTCATTAGTTTCGCTCACTCTCGAAATCAAGCATTTTACAGCAGGTTGGAGCAGCCTGTATCTCAGCACAGGAATAAGGTAGGGAAGAATTCTAAGGATCATTTTGACTGCCTCCAGAAGTTAGATCAGATGGCAAATTGGATTTGGTGCTAGGTCTTTCCCTTTAGGTTTTACCCCAACAATGTTTTCATTAGTTTCGCTCACTCTCGAAATCAAGCATTTTACAGCAGGTTGGAGCAGCCTGTATCTCAGCACAGGAATAAGGTAGGGAAGAATTCAAATACTCATTTTGACTGCCTCCAGAAGTTAGATCAGATGGCAAATTGGATTTGGTGCTAGGTCTTTCCCTTTAGGTTTTACCCCAACAATGTTTTCATTAGTTTCGCTCACTCTCGAAATCAAGCATTTTACAGCAGGTTGGAGCAGCCTGTATCTCAGCACAGGAATAAGGTAGGGAAGAATTCTAAGGATCATTTTGACTGCCTCCAGAAGTTAGATCAGATGGCAAATTGGATTTGGTGCTAGGTCTTTCCCTTTAGGTTTTACCCCAACAATGTTTTCATTAGTTTCGCTCACTCTCGAAATCAAGCATTTTACAGCAGGTTGGAGCAGCCTGTATCTCAGCACAGGAATAAGGTAGGGAAGAATTCTAAGGATCATTTTGACTGCCTGCAGAAGTTAGATCAGATGGCAAATTGGATTTGGTGCTAGGTCTTTCCCTTTAGGTTTTACCCCAACAATGTTTTCATTAGTTTCGCTCACTCTCGAAATCAAGCATTTTACAGCAGGTTGGAGCAGCCTGTATCTCAGCACAGGAATAAGGTAGGGAAGAATTCAAATACTCATTTTGACTGCCTCCAGAAGTTAGATCAGATGGCAAATTGGATTTGGTGCTAGGTCTTTCCCTTTAGGTTTTACCCCAACAATGTTTTCATTAGTTTCGCTCACTCTCGAAATCAAGCATTTTACAGCAGGTTGGAGCAGCCTGTATCTCAGCACAGGAATAAGGTAGGGAAGAATTCTAAGGATCATTTTGACTGCCTCCAGAAGTTAGATCAGATGGCAAATTGGATTTGGTGCTAGGCCTTTCCCTTTAGGTTTTACCCCAACAATGTTTTCATTAGTTTCGCTCACTCTCGAAATCAAGCATTTTACAGCAGGTTGGAGCAGCCTGTATCTCAGCACAGGAATAAGGTAGGGAAGAATTGTAAGGATCATTTTGACTGCCTCCAGAAGTTAGATCAGATGGCAAATTGGATTTGGTGCTAGGTCTTTCCCTTTAGGTTTTACCCCAACAATGTTTTCATTAGTTTCGCTCACTCTCGAAATCAAGCATTTTACAGCAGGTTGGAGCAGCCTGTATCTCAGCACAGGAATAAGGTAGGGAAGAATTCTAAGGATCATTTTGACTGACTGCAGAAGTTAGATCAGATGGCAAATTGGATTTGGTGCTAGGTCTTTCCCTTTAGGTTTTACCCCAACAATGTTTTCATTAGTTTCGCTCACTCTCGAAATCAAGCATTTTACAGCAGGTTGGAGCAGCCTGTATCTCAGCACAGGAATAAGGTAGGGAAGAATTCTAAGGATCATTTTGACTGCCTCCAGAAGTTAGATCAGATGGCAAATTGGATTTGGTGCTAGGTCTTTCCCTTTAGGTTTTACCCCAACAATGTTTTCATTAGTTTCGCTCACTCTCGAAATCAAGCATTTTACAGCAGGTTGGAGCAGCCTGTATCTCAGCACAGGAATAAGGTAGGGAAGAATTCTAAGGATCATTTTCACTGCCTCCAGAAGTTAGATCAGATGGCAAATTGGATTTGGTGCTAGGTCTTTCCCTTTAGGTTTTACCCCAACAATGTTTTCATTAGTTTCGCTCACTCTCGAAATCAAGCATTTTACAGCAGGTTGGAGCAGCCTGTATCTCAGCACAGGAATAAGGTAGGGAAGAATTCAAATACTCATTTTGACTGCCTCCAGAAGTTAGATCAGATGGCAAATTGGATTTGGTGCTAGGTCTTTCCCTTTAGGTTTTACCCCAACAATGTTTTCATTAGTTTCGCTCACTCTCGAAATCAAGCATTTTACAGCAGGTTGGAGCAGCCTGTATCTCAGCACAGGAATAAGGTAGGGAAGAATTCTAAGGATCATTTTGACTGCCTCCAGAAGTTGGATCAGATGGCAAATTGGATTTGGTGCTAGGTCTTTCCCTTTAGGTTTTACCCCAACAATGTTTTCATTAGTTTCGCTCACTCTCGAAATCAAGCATTTTACAGCAGGTTGGAGCAGCCTGTATCTCAGCACAGGAATAAGGTAGGGAAGAATTCTAAGGATCATTTTGACTGCCTCCAGAAGTTAGATCAGATGGCAAATTGGATTTGGTGCTAGGTCTTTCCCTTTAGGTTTTACCCCAACAATGTTTTCATTAGTTTCGCTCACTCTCGAAATCAAGCATTTTACAGCAGGTTGGAGCAGCCTGTATCTCAGCACAGGAATAAGGTAGGGAAGAATTCTAAGGATCATTTTGACTGCCTCCAGAAGTTAGATCAGATGGCAAATTGGATTTGGTGCTAGGTCTTTCCCTTTAGGTTTTACCCCAACAATGTTTTCATTAGTTTCGCTCACTCTCGAAATCAAGCATTTTACAGCAGGTTGGAGCAGCCTGTATCTCAGCACAGGAATAAGGTAGGGAAGAATTCAAATACTCATTTTGACTGCCTCCAGAAGTTAGATCAGATGGCAAATTGGATTTGGTGCTAGGTCTTTCCCTTTAGGTTTTACCCCAACAATGTTTTCATTAGTTTCGCTCACTCTCGAAATCAAGCATTTTACAGCAGGTTGGAGCAGCCTGTATCTCAGCACAGGAATAAGGTAGGGAAGAATTCTAAGGATCATTTTGACTGCCTCCAGAAGTTAGATCGGATGGCAAATTGGATTTGGTGCTAGGTCTTTCCCTTTAGGTTTTACCCCAACAATGTTTTCATTAGTTTCGCTCACTCTCGAAATCAAGCATTTTACAGCAGGTTGGAGCAGCCTGTATCTCAGCACAGGAATAAGGTAGGGAAGAATTCTAAGGATCATTTTGACTGCCTCCAGAAGTTAGATCAGATGGCAAATTGGATTTGGTGCTAGGTCTTTCCCTTTAGGTTTTACCCCAACAATGTTTTCATTAGTTTCGCTCACTCTCGAAATCAAGCATTTTACAGCAGGTTGGAGCAGCCTGTATCTCAGCACAGGAATAAGGTAGGGAAGAATTCTAAGGATCATTTTGACTGCCTCCAGAAGTTAGATCAGATGGCAAATTGGATTTGGTGCTAGGTCTTTCCCTTTAGGTTTTACCCCAACAATGTTTTCATTAGTTTCGCTCACTCTCGAAATCAAGCATTTTACAGCAGGTTGGAGCAGCCTGTATCTCAGCACAGGAATAAGGTAGGGAAGAATTCTAAGGATCATTTTGACTGCCTCCAGAAGTTAGATCAGATGGCAAATTGGATTTGGTGCTAGGTCTTTCCCTTTAGGTTTTACCCCAACAATGTTTTCATTAGTTTCGCTCACTCTCGAAATCAAGCATTTTACAGCAGGTTGGAGCAGCCTGTATCTCAGCACAGGAATAAGGTAGGGAAGAATTCAAATACTCATTTTGACTGCCTCCAGAAGTTAGATCAGACGGCAAATTGGATTTGGTGCTAGGTCTTTCCCTTTAGGTTTTACCCCAACAATGTTTTCATTAGTTTCGCTCACTCTCGAAATCAAGCATTTTACAGCAGGTTGGAGCAGCCTGTATCTCAGCACAGGAATAAGGTAGGGAAGAATTCAAATACTCATTTTGACTGCCTCGAGAAGTTAGATCAGATGGCAAATTGGATTTGGTGCTAGGTCTTTCCCTTTAGGTTTTACCCCAACAATGTTTTCATTAGTTTCGCTCACTCTCGAAATCAAGCATTTTACAGCAGGTTGGAGCAGCCTGTATCTCAGCACAGGAATAAGGAAGGGAAGAATTCTAAGGATCATTTTGACTGCCTCCAGAAGTTAGATCAGATGGCAAATTGGATTTGGTGCTAGGTCTTTCCCTTTAGGTTTTACCCCAACAATGTTTTCATTAGTTTTGCTCACTCTCGAAATCAAGCATTTTACAGCAGGTTGGAGCAGCCTGTATCTCAGCACAGGAATAAGGTAGGGAAGAATTCTAAGGATCATTTTGACTGCCTCCAGAAGTTAGATCAGATGGCCAATGGAATTTGGTGCTAGGTCTTTCCCTTTAGGTTTTACCCCAACAATGTTTTCATTAGTTTCGCTCACTCTCGAAATCAAGCATTTTACAGCAGGTTGGAGCAGCCTGTATCTCAGCACAGGAATAAGGTAGGGAAGAATTCTAAGGATCATTTTGACTGCCTCCAGAAGTTAGATCAGATGGCAAATTGGATTTGGTGCTAGGCCTTTCCCTTTAGGTTTTACCCCAACAATGTTTTCATTAGTTTCGCTCACTCTCGAAATCAAGCATTTTACAGCAGGTTGGAGCAGCCTGTATCTCAGCACAGGAATAAGGTAGGGAAGAATTCTAAGGATCATTTTGACTGCCTCCAGAAGTTAGATCAGATGGCAAATTGGATTTGGTGCTAGGTCTTTCCCTTTAGGTTTTACCCCAACAATGTTTTCATTAGTTTCGCTCACTCTCGAAATCAAGCATTTTACAGCAGGTTGGAGCAGCCTGTATCTCAGCACAGGAATAAGGTAGGGAAGAATTCTAAGGATCATTTTGACTGCCTCCAGAAGTTAGATCAGATGGCAAATTGGATTTGGTGCTAGGTCTTTCCCTTTAGGTTTTACCCCAACAATGTTTTCATTAGTTTCGCTCACTCTCGAAATCAAGCATTTTACAGCAGGTTGGAGCAGCCTGTATCTCAGCACAGGAATAAGGTAGGGAAGAATTCTAAGGATCATTTTGACTGCCTCCAGAAGTTAGATCAGATGGCAAATTGGATTTGGTGCTAGGTCTTTCCCTTTAGGTTTTACCCCAACAATGTTTTCATTAGTTTCGCTCACTCTCGAAATCAAGCATTTTACAGCAGGTTGGAGCAGCCTGTATCTCAGCACAGGAATAAGGTAGGGAAGAATTCTAAGGATCATTTTGACTGCCTCCAGAAGTTAGATCAGATGGCAAATTGGATTTGGTGCTAGGTCTTTCCCTTTAGGTTTTACCCCAACAATGTTTTCATTAGTTTCGCTCACTCTCGAAATCAAGCATTTTACAGCAGGTTGGAGCAGCCTGTATCTCAGCACAGGAATAAGGTAGGGAAGAATTCTAAGGATCATTTTGACTGCCTCCAGAAGTTAGATCAGATGGCAAATTGGATTTGGTGCTAGGTCTTTCCCTTTAGGTTTTACCCCAACAATGTTTTCATTAGTTTCGCTCACTCTCGAAATCAAGCATTTTACAGCAGGTTGGAGCAGCCTGTATCTCAGCACAGGAATAAGGTAGGGAAGAATTCAAATACTCATTTTGACTGCCTCCAGAAGTTAGATCAGATGGCCAATGGAATTTGGTGCTAGGTCTTTCCCTTTAGGTTTTACCCCAACAATGTTTTCATTAGTTTCGCTCACTCTCGAAATCAAGCATTTTACAGCAGGTTGGAGCAGCCTGTATCTCAGCACAGGAATAAGGTAGGGAAGAATTCTAAGGATCATTTTGACTGCCTCCAGAAGTTAGATCAGATGGCAAATTGGATTTGGTGCTAGGTCTTTCCCTTTAGGTTTTACCCCAACAATGTTTTCATTAGTTTCGCTCACTCTCGAAATCAAGCATTTTACAGCAGGTTGGAGCAGCCTGTATCTCAGCACAGGAATAAGGTAGGGAAGAATTCTAAGGATCATTTTGACTGCCTCCAGAAGTTAGATCAGATGGCAAATTGGATTTGGTGCTAGGTCTTTCCCTTTAGGTTTTACCCCAACAATGTTTTCATTAGTTTCGCTCACTCTCGAAATCAAGCATTTTACAGCAGGTTGGAGCAGCCTGTATCTCAGCACAGGAATAAGGTAGGGAAGAATTCTAAGGATCATTTTGACTGCCTCCAGAAGTTAGATCAGATGGCAAATTGGATTTGGTGCTAGGTCTTTCCCTTTAGGTTTTACCCCAACAATGTTTTCATTAGTTTCGCTCACTCTCGAAATCAAGCATTTTACAGCAGGTTGGAGCAGCCTGTATCTCAGCACAGGAATAAGGTAGGGAAGAATTCAAATACTCATTTTGACTGCCTCCAGAAGTTAGATCAGATGGCCAATGGAATTTGGTGCTAGGTCTTTCCCTTTAGGTTTTACCCCAACAATGTTTTCATTAGTTTCGCTCACTCTCGAAATCAAGCATTTTACAGCAGGTTGGAGCAGCCTGTATCTCAGCACAGGAATAAGGTAGGGAAGAATTCTAAGGATCATTTTGACTGCCTCCAGAAGTTAGATCAGATGGCAAATTGGATTTGGTGCTAGGTCTTTCCCTTTAGGTTTTACCCCAACAATGTTTTCATTAGTTTCGCTCACTCTCGAAATCAAGCATTTTACAGCAGGTTGGAGCAGCCTGTATCTCAGCACAGGAATAAGGTAGGGAAGAATTCTAAGGATCATTTTGACTGCCTCCAGAAGTTAGATCAGATGGCAAATTGGATTTGGTGCTAGGTCTTTCCCTTTAGGTTTTACCCCAACAATGTTTTCATTAGTTTCGCTCACTCTCGAAATCAAGCATTTTACAGCAGGTTGGAGCAGCCTGTATCTCAGCACAGGAATAAGGTAGGGAAGAATTCTAAGGATCATTTTGACTGCCTCCAGAAGTTAGATCAGATGGCAAATTGGATTTGGTGCTAGGTCTTTCCCTTTAGGTTTTACCCCAACAATGTTTTCATTAGTTTCGCTCACTCTCAAAATCAAGGGCCACTGTGCTGCTGGGATGCCACGACATAGTGGCTGTTACTGAAACTTGGTGGGATGAATCCCATGACTGGGATGTAGGCATAGATGGGTATAAACTCTTTAGGAAGGATAGGCAGGGAAGGAGAGGAGGAGGTGTTGCCCTCTATTTCAATAGCCATTTGGAATCAGTGGAGCTCCAATTGGGGAGGGATGATAAGCTAGTTGAGAGTGTATGGGTCAAAATTGAAGGCAGGACAGGGGAAGAAGATATTACTGTGGGGGTCTCCTGCAGGCCACCTGACCAGCAGATCCAAGCAGATGAGGCCCTCCATAGGCAAATAGAAGCAGCTTCCAGGTCACAAGCCCTGGTCCTCATGGGTGATTTCAACCACCCGGACATCTGCTGGAGGGACAACACAGCAAGGCACCAGCAATCCAGGATGTTCCTGGACTGCATAGAAGACAACTTCCTCCTCCAAATGGTGGAGGAACCAACAAGAAATGGTGCTATGCTGGACCTTGTTCTCACCAACAGGGAAGGGCTGGTAAGCAATGTGAGGCTCATAGACGGCCTTGGCTGCAGTGACCATGAAGCAGTTGAATTTAACATCCTCAGGGCAATCAGGAGGAAGTATTCCAAGCTCATGACCCTAGACTTTAGGCATGCAGATTTTGATCGCTTCAGGGATCTGCTAGCCAAAGTGTCATGGGACAAAGCCCTGGAGGGAAGAGGGACCCAGGACAGCTGGTCAGTATTCAAGGACCACCTCCTCTGTGTCCAGGAGCTCTGTGTACCAACAAAGAGAAAAGCAGGTAAGAATGCTAGGAGGCCTGCCTGGATGGGCAAGGAGCTACTGGACACACTATTACTTAAAAGGAAACTCTACAGGAAGTGGAGGGAAGGACAGGTAGAACAGGGGGAATACAAGGAAGCTGCCCGAGCAGCAAGAGTCCTGGTCAGGAAAGCCAAAGCAGAGTTTGAGTTGAATCTAGCCAGGGAGATTAAAGGGAATACTAAGAACTTTTACAGGTATATTAATGGGAAGAAGAAGACTAGGGAAGGTGTGGGCCCCCTCAGAAAGGAAAATGGTGACATGGTCACCTGTGATGAGGAAAAGGCTGAGGTACTTAATAACTTCTTTACCTCAGTCTTCACTGCAAGGGCCTCTAGCCACACTCCTGATGTTATGGAAGTCAAAGCCAGGGACAGGGAGGAAGAACTGCCCATTGTAAGTGCAGATCAGGTTCGTGATCATCTGAAGAACCTGAAAGTGTTCAAGTCCATGGGACCCGACGGGTTACACCCACGGGTGCTGAGAGAACTGGCAGATGAGGTTGCTAAACCCCTCTCTATTATATTTCAAAAGTCCTGGCAGTCTGGTGAAGTCCCCACAGACTGGAAAAGGGGAAACATTGCCCCCATCTTCAAAAAGGGCAAGAAGGAGGAACCAGGGAACTACAGGCCAGTCAGTCTCACCTCTGTGCCTGGAAAGATCATGGAACAGATCCTCCTGGAGTCACTACTCGCTCAAAAGAATAGTGAAGAGGTGATTGGGAACAGTCAGCATGGCTTTGCCAAGGGCAAATCCTGCCTGACCAACCTGGTGGCCTTCTATGAGCAGGTGACAAAATTAATAGATGAGGGGCGAGCAACTGATGTCGTTTACCTGGACCTGAGCAAAGCCTTCGACACTGTCCCGCACCACATCCTGGTCTCCAAACTGGTGACACATGGGTTTGATTGGTGGACCACTAGATGGATAAGGAACTGGCTTGATGGCCGCACCCAAAGAGTGGCTGTCAATGGCTCCCATGTCCCAGTGGAGGCCAGTGACAAGTGGAGTCCCTCAGGGATCAGTCCTGGGACCTATCTTATTCAACATCTTTGTGGGGGACATGGACAGTGGCATTGAGTGCACCCTCAGCAAGTTTGCTGATGACACCAAGCTGTGTGGTGCAGCAGACACGCTGGAGGGAAGGGAGGCCATCCAGAGGGACCTTGACAGGCTGGAGAGGTGGGCACAGGCCAACCTCATGAAGTTCAATAAGAGCAAGTGCAGGGTCCTGCATCTGGGTCGAGGCAATCCCAGGCACAAATACAGGCTGGGCAGTGACTGGCTGGAGGATAGCCCTGAGGAGAGAGACTTGGGGGTGCTGGTGGACAAAAAGCTCAACATGAGCTCTCAGTGTGCACTTGCAGCCCGCAAAGCCAATCAGATCCTGGGCTGCATCAGGAGAAGTGTGGCTAGCAGGTCGAGGGAGGTGATCCTCCCCCTCTACTCAGCCCTGGTGAGACCCCACCTGGAGTACTGTGGTCCAGTTCTGGAGCCCCTATTACAAGAGGGATGTGGAGGTGCTGGAACGTGTCCAGAGAAGGGCCACGAGGATGATTAGAGGGCTGGAGCACCTCTCCTATGAGGACAGACTGAAGGAGTTGGGGCCTGTACAGTCTGCAGAAGAGAAGGCTCCGAGGTGACCTAATTGTCGCCTTCCAGTATCTGAAGGGGGCCTACAGGAAGGCAGGGAAGGACTTCTCAGGATATCAGGTAGTGATAGGACTAGGGGGAATGGAATGAAGCTGGAGGTGGGGAGAT
Organism: Melanerpes formicivorus; assembly: GCF_026170545.1. NCBI lineage: Eukaryota > Metazoa > Chordata > Aves > Piciformes > Picidae > Melanerpes > Melanerpes formicivorus. The sequence continues at coordinate 44,297 of NW_027143705.1, forward strand.
TCAGGCTGGATGTGAGGAGGAGGTTCTTCACCATGAGAGTGGTGAAACCCTGGAATGGGTTGTCCAGGGAGGTGGTCGAGGCCCCGTCCCTGGGGGTGTTTAAGAGCAGGCTGGATGAGGCTCTGTCCAGCCTGATCTAGTGTGGGGTGTCCCTGCCCATGGCAGGGGGGTTGGAACTAGATGATCCTTGTGGTCCCTTCCAACCCTGAATGAAACTATGAAACTATGAAACTACAAGCATTTTACAGCAGGTTGGAGCAGCCTGTATCTCAGCACAGGAATAAGGTAGGGAAGAATTCAAATACTCATTTTGACTGCCTCCAGAAGTTAGATCAGATGGCAAATTGGATTTGGTGCTAGGTCTTTCCCTTTAGGTTTTACCCCAACAATGTTTTCATTAGTTTCGCTCACTCTCGAAATCAAGCATTTTACAGCAGGTTGGAGCAGCCTGTATCTCAGCACAGGAATAAGGTAGGGAAGAATTCTAAGGATCATTTTGACTGCCTGCAGAAGTTAGATCAGATGGCCAATGGAATTTGGTGCTAGGTCTTTCCCTTTAGGTTTTACCCCAACAATGTTTTCATTAGTTTCGCTCACTCTCGAAATCAAGCATTTTACAGCAGGTTGGAGCAGCCTGTATCTCAGCACAGGAATAAGGTAGGGAAGAATTCTAAGGATCATTTTGACTGCCTCCAGAAGTTAGATCAGATGGCCAATGGAATTTGGTGCTAGGTCTTTCCCTTTAGGTTTTACCCCAACAATGTTTTCATTAGTTTCGCTCACTCTCGAAATCAAGCATTTTACAGCAGGTTGGAGCAGCCTGTATCTCAGCACAGGAATAAGGTAGGGAAGAATTCTAAGGATCATTTTGACTGCCTCCAGAAGTTAGATCAGATGGCAAATTGGATTTGGTGCTAGGTCTTTCCCTTTAGTTTTACCCCAACAATGTTTTCATTAGTTTCGCTCACTCTCGAAATCAAGCATTTTACAGCAGGTTGGAGCAGCCTGTATCTCAGCACAGGAATAAGGTAGGGAAGAATTCTAAGGATCATTTTGACTGCCTCCAGAAGTTAGATCAGATGGCAAATTGGATTTGGTGCTAGGTCTTTCCCTTTAGGTTTTACCCCAACAATGTTTTCATTAGTTTCGCTCACTCTCGAAATCAAGCATTTTACAGCAGGTTGGAGCAGCCTGTATCTCAGCACAGGAATAAGGTAGGGAAGAATTCTAAGGATCATTTTGACTGCCTCCAGAAGTTAGATCAGATGGCAAATTGGATTTGGTGCTAGGTCTTTCCCTTTAGGTTTTACCCCAACAATGTTTTCATTAGTTTCGCTCACTCTCGAAATCAAGCATTTTACAGCAGGTTGGAGCAGCCTGTATCTCAGCACAGGAATAAGGTAGGGAAGAATTCTAAGGATCATTTTGACTGCCTCCAGAAGTTAGATCAGATGGCAAATTGGATTTGGTGCTAGGTCTTTCCCTTTAGGTTTTACCCCAACAATGTTTTCATTAGTTTCGCTCACTCTCGAAATCAAGCATTTTACAGCAGGTTGGAGCAGCCTGTATCTCAGCACAGGAATAAGGAAGGGAAGAATTCTAAGGCTCATTTTGACTGCCTCCAGAAGTTAGATCAGATGGCAAATTGGATTTGGTGCTAGGTCTTTCCCTTTAGGTTTTACCCCAACAATGTTTTCATTAGTTTCGCTCACTCTCGAAATCAAGCATTTTACAGCAGGTTGGAGCAGCCTGTATCTCAGCACAGGAATAAGGTAGGGAAGAATTTCTAAGGATCATTTTGACTGCCTCCAGAAGTTAGATCAGATGGCAAATTGGATTTGGTGCTAGGTCTTTCCCTTTAGGTTTTACCCCAACAATGTTTTCATTAGTTTCGCTCACTCTCGAAATCAAGCATTTTACAGCAGGTTGGAGCAGCCTGTATCTCAGCACAGGAATAAGGTAGGGAAGAATTCTAAGGATCATTTTGACTGCCTCCAGAAGTTAGATCAGATGGCCAATGGAATTTGGTGCTAGGTCTTTCCCTTTAGGGTTTTACCCCAACAATGTTTTCATTAGTTTCGCTCACTCTCGAAATCAAGCATTTTACAGCAGGTTGGAGCAGCCTGTATCTCAGCACAGGAATAAGGTAGGAAGAATTCTAAGGATCATTTTGACTGCCTCCAGAAGTTAGATCAGATGGCAAATTGGATTTGGTGCTAGGTCTTTCCCTTTAGGTTTTACCCCAACAATGTTTTTCATTAGTTTCGCTCACTCTCGAAATCAAGCATTTTACAGCAGGTTGGAGCAGCCTGTATCTCAGCACAGGAATAAGGTAGGGAAGAATTCTAAGGATCATTTTGACTGCCTCCAGAAGTTAGATCAGATGGCAAATTGGATTTGGTGCTAGGTCTTTCCCTTTAGGTTTTACCCCAACAATGTTTTCATTAGTTTCGCTCACTCTCGAAATCAAGCATTTTACAGCATGGTTGGAGCAGCCTGTATCTCAGCACAGGAATAAGGAAGGGAAGAATTCTAAGGCTCATTTTGACTGCCTCCAGAAGTTAGATCAGATGGCAAATTGGATTTGGTGCTAGGTCTTTCCCTTTAGGTTTTACCCCAACAATCGTTTTCATTAGTTTCGCTCACTCTCGAAATCAAGCATTTTACAGCAGGTTGGAGCAGCCTGTATCTCAGCACAGGAATAAGGTAGGGAAGAATTCTAAGGATCATTTTGACTGCCTCCAGAAGTTAGATCAGATGGCAAATTGGATTTGGTGCTAGGTCTTTCCCTTTAGGTTTTACCCCAACAATGTTTTCATTAGTTTCGCTCACTCTCGAAATCAAGCATTTTACAGCAGGTTGGAGCAGCCTGTATCTCAGCACAGAATAAGGTAGGGAAGAATTCTAAGGATCATTTTGACTGCCTCCAGAAGTTAGATCAGATGGCAAATTGGATTTGGTGCTAGGTCTTTCCCTTTAGGTTTTACCCCAACAATGTTTTCATTAGTTTCGCTCACTCTCGAAATCAAGCATTTTACAGCAGGTTGGAGCAGCCTGTATCTCAGCACAGGAATAAGGTAGGGAAGAATTCTAAGGATCATTTTGACTGCCTCCAGAAGTTAGATCAGATGGCAAATTGGATTTGGTGCTAGGTCTTTCCCTTTAGGTTTTACCCCAACAATGTTTTCATTAGTTTCGCTCACCTCTCGAAATCAAGCATTTTACAGCAGGTTGGAGCAGCCTGTATCTCAGCACAGGGAATAAGGTAGGGAAGAATTCTAAGGATCATTTTGACTGCCTCCAGAAGTTAGATCAGATGGCAAATTGGATTTGGTGCTAGGTCTTTCCCTTTAGGTTTTACCCCAACAATGTTTTCATTAGTTTCGCTCACTCTCGAAATCAAGCATTTTACAGCAGGTTGGAGCAGCCTGTATCTCAGCACAGGAATAAGGTAGGGAAGAATTCTAAGGATCATTTTGACTGCCTCCAGAAGTTAGATCAGATGGCCAATGGAATTTGGTGCTAGGTCTTTCCCTTTAGGTTTTACCCCAACAATGTTTTTCATTAGTTTCGCTCACTCTCGAAATCAAGCATTTTACAGCAGGTTGGAGCAGCCTGTATCTCAAGCACAGGAATAAGGTAGGGAAGAATTCTAAGGATCATTTTGACTGCCTCCAGAAGTTAGATCAGATGGCAAATTGGATTTGGTGCTAGGTCTTTCCCTTTAGGTTTTACCCCCAACAATGTTTTCATTAGTTTCGCTCACTCTCGAAATCAAGCATTTTACAGCAGGTTGGAGCAGCCTGTATCTCAGCACAGGAATATAAGGTAGGGAAGAATTCTAAGGATCATTTTGACTGCCTCCAGAAGTTAGATCAGATGGCCAATGGAATTTGGTGCTAGGTCTTTCCCTTTAGGTTTTACCCCAACAATGTTTTCATTAGTTTCGCTCACTCTCGAAATCAAGCATTTTACAGCAGGTTGGAGCAGCCTGTATCTCAGCACAGGAATAAGGTAGGGAAGAATTCTAAGGATCATTTTGACTGCCTCCAGAAGTTAGATCAGATGGCAAATTGGATTTGGTGCTAGGTCTTTCCCTTTAGGTTTTACCCCAACAATGTTTTCATTAGTTTCGCTCACTCTCGAAAATCAAGCATTTTACAGCAGGTTGGAGCAGCCTGTATCTCAGCACAGGAATAAGGTAGGGAAGAATTCTAAGGATCATTTTGACTGCCTCCAGAAGTTAGATCAGATGGCCAATGGAATTTGGTGCTAGGTCTTTCCCTTTAGGTTTTACCCCAACAATGTTTTCATTAGTTTCGCTCACTCTCGAAATCAAGCATTTTACAGCAGGTTGGAGCAGCCTGTATCTCAGCACAGGAATAAGGTAGGGAAGAATTCTAAGGATCATTTTGACTGCCTCCAGAAGTTAGATCAGATGGCAAATTGGATTTGGTGCTAGGTCTTTCCCTTTAGGTTTTACCCCAACAATGTTTTCATTAGTTTCGCTCACTCTCGAAATCAAGCATTTTACAGCAGGTTGGAGCAGCCTGTATCTCAGCACAGGAATAAGGTAGGGAAGAATTCTAAGGATCATTTTGACTGCCTCCAGAAGTTAGATCAGATGGCAAATTGGATTTGGTGCTAGGATCTTTCCCTTTAGGTTTTACCCCAACAATGTTTTCATTAGTTTCGCTCACTCTCGAAATCAAGCATTTTACAGCAGGTTGGAGCAGCCTGTATCTCAGCACAGGAATAAGGTAGGGAAGAATTCTAAGGATCATTTTGACTGCCTCCAGAAGTTAGATCAGATGGCAAATTGGATTTGGTGCTAGGTCTTTCCCTTAGGTTTTACCCCAACAATGTTTTCATTAGTTTCGCTCACTCTCGAAATCAAGCATTTTACAGCAGGTTGGAGCAGCCTGTATCTCAGCACAGGAATAAGGTAGGGAAGAATTCAAATACTCATTTTGACTGCCTCCAGAAGTTAGATCAGATGGCAAATTGGATTTGGTGCTAGGTCTTTCCTTTAGGTTTTACCCCAACAATGTTTTCATTAGTTTCGCTCACTCTCGAAATCAAGCATTTTACAGCAGGTTGGAGCAGCCTGTATCTCAGCACAGGAATAAGGTAGGGAAGAATTCTAAGGATCATTTTGACTGCCTCCAGAAGTTAGATCAGATGGCAAATTGGATTTGGTGCTAAGTCTTTCCCTTTAGGTTTTACCCCAACAATGTTTTCATTAGGTTTCGCTCACTCTCGAAATCAAGCATTTTACAGCAGGTTGGAGCAGCCTGTATCTCAGCACAGGAATAAGGTAGGGAAGAATTCTAAGGATCATTTTGACTGCCTCCAGAAGTTAGATCAGATGGCCAATGGAATTTGGTGCTAGGTCTTTCCCTTTAGGTTTTACCCCAACAATGTTTTCATTAGTTTCGCTCACTCTCGAAATCAAGCATTTTACAGCAGGTTGGAGCAGCCTGTATCTCAGCACAGGAATAAGGTAGGGAAGAATTCTAAGGATCATTTTGACTGCCTCCAGAAGTTAGATCAGATGGCAAATTGGATTTGGTGCTAGGTCTTCCCTTTAGGTTTTACCCCAACAATGTTTTTCATTAGTTTCGCTCACTCTCGAAAATCAAGGGCCACTGTGCTGCTGGGATGCCACGACATAGTGGCTGTTACTGAAACTTGGTGGGATGAATCCCATGACTGGGATGTAGGCATAGATGGGTATAAACTCTTTAGGAAGGATAGGCCAGGGAAGGAGAGGAGGAGGTGTTGCCCTCTATGTCAATAGCCATTTGGAATCAGTGGAGCTCCAATTGGGGAGGGATGATAAGCTAGTTGAGAGTGTATGGGTCAAAATTGAAGGCAGGACAGGGGAAGAAGATATTACTGTGGGGGTCTCCTGCAGGCCACCTGACCAGCAGATCCAAGCAGATGAGGCCCTCCATAGGCAAATAGAAGCAGCTTCCAGGTCACAAGCCCTGGTCCTCATGGGTGATTTCAACCACCCGGACATCTGCTGGAGGGACAACACAGCAAGGCACCAGCAATCCAGGATGTTCCTGGACTGCATAGAAGACAACTTCCTCCTCCAAATGGTGGAGGAACCAACAAGAAATGGTGCTATGCTGGACCTTGTTCTCACCAACAGGGAAGGGCTGGTAAGCAATGTGAGGCTCATAGACGGCCTTGGCTGCAGTGACCATGAAGCAGTTGAATTTAACATCCTCAGGGCAATCAGGAGGAAGTATTCCAAGCTCATGACCCTAGACTTTAGGCATGCAGATTTTGATCGCTTCAGGGATCTGC
>NW_027143706.1:0-50598 GCF_026170545.1 Melanerpes formicivorus
TCCAACCTGCTGTAAAATGCTTGATTTCGAGAGTGAGCGAAACTAATGAAAACATTGTTGGGGTAAAACCTAAAGGGAAAGACCTAGCACCAAATCCAATTTGCCATCTGATCTAACTTCTGGAGGCAGTCAAAATGAGCCTTAGAATTCTTCCCTACCTTATTCCTGTGCTGAGATACAGGCTGCTCCAACCTGCTGTAAAATGCTTGATTTCGAGAGTGAGCGAAACTAATGAAAACATTGTTGGGGTAAAACCTAAAGGGAAAGACCTAGCACCAAATCCAATTTGCCATCTGATCTAACTTCTGGAGGCAGTCAAAATGATCCTTAGAATTCTTCCCTACCTTATTCCTGTGCTGAGATACAGGCTGCTCCAACCTGCTGTAAAATGCTTGATTTCGAGAGTGAGCGAAACTAATGAAAACATTGTTGGGGTAAAACCTAAAGGGAAAGACCTAGCACCAAATCCAATTTGCCATCTGATCTAACTTCTGGAGGCAGTCAAAATGAGTATTTGAATTCTTCCCTACCTTATTCCTGTGCTGAGATACAGGCTGCTCCAACCTGCTGTAAAATGCTTGATTTCGAGAGTGAGCGAAACTAATGAAAACATTGTTGGGGTAAAACCTAAAGGGAAAGACCTAGCACCAAATCCAATTTGCCATCTGATCTAACTTCTGGAGGCAGTCAAAATGATCCTTAGAATTCTTCCCTACCTTATTCCTGTGCTGAGATACAGGCTGCTCCAACCTGCTGTAAAATGCTTGATTTCGAGAGTGAGCGAAACTAATGAAAACATTGTTGGGGTAAAACCTAAAGGGAAAGACCTAGCACCAAATCCAATTTGCCATCTGATCTAACTTCTGGAGGCAGTCAAAATGAGTATTTGAATTCTTCCCTACCTTATTCCTGTGCTGAGATACAGGCTGCTCCAACCTGCTGTAAAATGCTTGATTTCGAGAGTGAGCGAAACTAATGAAAACATTGTTGGGGTAAAACCTAAAGGGAAAGACCTAGCACCAAATTCCATTGGCCATCTGATCTAACTTCTGGAGGCAGTCAAAATGAGTATTTGAATTCTTCCCTACCTTATTCCTGTGCTGAGATACAGGCTGCTCCAACCTGCTGTAAAATGCTTGATTTCGAGAGTGAGCGAAACTAATGAAAACATTGTTGGGGTAAAACCTAAAGGGAAAGACCTAGCACCAAATTCCATTGGCCATCTGATCTAACTTCTGGAGGCAGTCAAAATGATCCTTAGAATTCTTCCCTACCTTATTCCTGTGCTGAGATACAGGCTGCTCCAACCTGCTGTAAAATGCTTGATTTCGAGAGTGAGCGAAACTAATGAAAACATTGTTGGGGTAAAACCTAAAGGGAAAGACCTAGCACCAAATTCCATTGGCCATCTGATCTAACTTCTGGAGGCAGTCAAAATGATCCTTAGAATTCTTCCCTACCTTATTCCTGTGCTGAGATACAGGCTGCTCCAACCTGCTGTAAAATGCTTGATTTCGAGAGTGAGCGAAACTAATGAAAACATTGTTGGGGTAAAACCTAAAGGGAAAGACCTAGCACCAAATCCAATTTGCCATCTGATCTAACTTCTGGAGGCAGTCAAAATGATCCTTAGAATTCTTCCCTACCTTATTCCTGTGCTGAGATACAGGCTGCTCCAACCTGCTGTAAAATGCTTGATTTTGAGAGTGAGCGAAACTAATGAAAACATTGTTGGGGTAAAACCTAAAGGGAAAGACCTAGCACCAAATCCAATTTGCCATCTGATCTAACTTCTGGAGGCAGTCAAAATGATCCTTAGAATTCTTCCCTACCTTATTCCTGTGCTGAGATACAGGCTGCTCCAACCTGCTGTAAAATGCTTGATTTCGAGAGTGAGCGAAACTAATGAAAACATTGTTGGGGTAAAACCTAAAGGGAAAGACCTAGCACCAAATCCAATTTGCCATCTGATCTAACTTCTGGAGGCAGTCAAAATGATCCTTAGAATTCTTCCCTACCTTATTCCTGTGCTGAGATACAGGCTGCTCCAACCTGCTGTAAAATGCTTGATTTCGAGAGTGAGCGAAACTAATGAAAACATTGTTGGGGTAAAACCTAAAGGGAAAGACCTAGCACCAAATTCCATTGGCCATCTGATCTAACTTCTGGAGGCAGTCAAAATGATCCTTAGAATTCTTCCCTACCTTATTCCTGTGCTGAGATACAGGCTGCTCCAACCTGCTGTAAAATGCTTGATTTCGAGAGTGAGCGAAACTAATGAAAACATTGTTGGGGTAAAACCTAAAGGGAAAGACCTAGCACCAAATCCAATTTGCCATCTGATCTAACTTCTGGAGGCAGTCAAAATGATCCTTAGAATTCTTCCCTACCTTATTCCTGTGCTGAGATACAGGCTGCTCCAACCTGCTGTAAAATGCTTGATTTCGAGAGTGAGCGAAACTAATGAAAACATTGTTGGGGTAAAACCTAAAGGGAAAGACCTAGCACCAAATCCAATTTGCCATCTGATCTAACTTCTGGAGGCAGTCAAAATGATCCTTAGAATTCTTCCCTACCTTATTCCTGTGCTGAGATACAGGCTGCTCCAACCTGCTGTAAAATGCTTGATTTCGAGAGTGAGCGAAACTAATGAAAACATTGTTGGGGTAAAACCTAAAGGGAAAGACCTAGCACCAAATCCAATTTGCCATCTGATCTAACTTCTGGAGGCAGTCAAAATGAGTATTTGAATTCTTCCCTACCTTATTCCTGTGCTGAGATACAGGCTGCTCCAACCTGCTGTAAAATGCTTGATTTCGAGAGTGAGCGAAACTAATGAAAACATTGTTGGGGTAAAACCTAAAGGGAAAGACCTAGCACCAAATTCCATTGGCCATCTGATCTAACTTCTGGAGGCAGTCAAAATGATCCTTAGAATTCTTCCCTACCTTATTCCTGTGCTGAGATACAGGCTGCTCCAACCTGCTGTAAAATGCTTGATTTTGAGAGTGAGCGAAACTAATGAAAACATTGTTGGGGTAAAACCTAAAGGGAAAGACCTAGCACCAAATCCAATTTGCCATCTGATCTAACTTCTGGAGGCAGTCAAAATGATCCTTAGAATTCTTCCCTACCTTATTCCTGTGCTGAGATACAGGCTGCTCCAACCTGCTGTAAAATGCTTGATTTCGAGAGTGAGCGAAACTAATGAAAACATTGTTGGGGTAAAACCTAAAGGGAAAGACCTAGCACCAAATCCAATTTGCCATCTGATCTAACTTCTGGAGGCAGTCAAAATGATCCTTAGAATTCTTCCCTACCTTATTCCTGTGCTGAGATACAGGCTGCTCCAACCTGCTGTAAAATGCTTGATTTTGAGAGTGAGCGAAACTAATGAAAACATTGTTGGGGTAAAACCTAAAGGGAAAGACCTAGCACCAAATCCAATTTGCCATCTGATCTAACTTCTGGAGGCAGTCAAAATGATCCTTAGAATTCTTCCCTACCTTATTCCTGTGCTGAGATACAGGCTGCTCCAACCTGCTGTAAAATGCTTGATTTCGAGAGTGAGCGAAACTAATGAAAACATTGTTGGGGTAAAACCTAAAGGGAAAGACCTAGCACCAAATTCCATTGGCCATCTGATCTAACTTCTGGAGGCAGTCAAAATGAGTATTTGAATTCTTCCCTACCCTTATTCCTGTGCTGAGATACAGGCTGCTCCAACCTGCTGTAAAATGCTTGATTTCGAGAGTGAGCGAAACTAATGAAAACATTGTTGGGGTAAAACCTAAAGGGAAAGACCTAGCACCAAATTCCATTGGCCATCTGATCTAACTTCTGGAGGCAGTCAAAATGATCCTTAGAATTCTTCCCTACCTTATTCCTGTGCTGAGATACAGGCTGCTCCAACCTGCTGTAAAATGCTTGATTTCGAGAGTGAGCGAAACTAATGAAAACATTGTTGGGGTAAAACCTAAAGGGAAAGACCTAGCACCAAATCCAATTTGCCATCTGATCTAACTTCTGGAGGCAGTCAAAATGATCCTTAGAATTCTTCCCTACCTTATTCCTGTGCTGAGATACAGGCTGCTCCAACCTGCTGTAAAATGCTTGATTTCGAGAGTGAGCGAAACTAATGAAAACATTGTTGGGGTAAAACCTAAAGGGAAAGACCTAGCACCAAATCCAATTTGCCATCTGATCTAACTTCTGGAGGCAGTCAAAATGAGTATTTGAATTCTTCCCTACCTTATTCCTGTGCTGAGATACAGGCTGCTCCAACCTGCTGTAAAATGCTTGATTTCGAGAGTGAGCGAAACTAATGAAAACATTGTTGGGGTAAAACCTAAAGGGAAAGACTTAGCACCAAATTCCATTGGCCATTTGATCTAACTTCTGGAGGCAGTCAAAATGATCCTTAGAATTCTTCCCTACCTTATTCCTGTGCTGAGATACAGGCTGCTCCAACCTGCTGTAAAATGCTTGATTTTGAGAGTGAGCGAAACTAATGAAAACATTGTTGGGGTAAAACCTAAAGGGAAAGACCTAGCACCAAATCCAATTTGCCATCTGATCTAACTTCTGGAGGCAGTCAAAATGATCCTTAGAATTCTTCCCTACCTTATTCCTGTGCTGAGATACAGGCTGCTCCAACCTGCTGTAAAATGCTTGATTTCGAGAGTGAGCGAAACTAATGAAAACATTGTTGGGGTAAAACCTAAAGGGAAAGACCTAGCACCAAATTCCATTGGCCATCTGATCTAACTTCTGGAGGCAGTCAAAATGATCCTTAGAATTCTTCCCTACCTTATTCCTGTGCTGAGATACAGGCTGCTCCAACCTGCTGTAAAATGCTTGATTTCGAGAGTGAGTGAAACTAATGAAAACATTGTTGGGGTAAAACCTAAAGGGAAAGACCTAGCACCAAATTCCATTGGCCATCTGATCTAACTTCTGGAGGCAGTCAAAATGATCCTTAGAATTCTTCCCTACCTTATTCCTGTGCTGAGATACAGGCTGCTCCAACCTGCTGTAAAATGCTTGATTTCGAGAGTGAGCGAAACTAATGAAAACATTGTTGGGGTAAAACCTAAAGGGAAAGACCTAGCACCAAATTCCATTGGCCATCTGATCTAACTTCTGGAGGCAGTCAAAATGAGTATTTGAATTCTTCCCTACCTTATTCCTGTGCTGAGATACAGGCTGCTCCAACCTGCTGTAAAATGCTTGATTTCGAGAGTGAGCGAAACTAATGAAAACATTGTTGGGGTAAAACCTAAAGGGAAAGACCTAGCACCAAATCCAATTTGCCATCTGATCTAACTTCTGGAGGCAGTCAAAATGATCCTTAGAATTCTTCCCTACCTTATTCCTGTGCTGAGATACAGGCTGCTCCAACCTGCTGTAAAATGCTTGATTTCGAGAGTGAGCGAAACTAATGAAAACATTGTTGGGGTAAAACCTAAAGGGAAAGACCTAGCACCAAATCCAATTTGCCATCTGATCTAACTTCTGGAGGCAGTCAAAATGATCCTTTGAATTCTTCCCTACCTTATTCCTGTGCTGAGATACAGGCTGCTCCAACCTGCTGTAAAATGCTTGATTTCGAGAGTGAGCGAAACTAATGAAAACATTGTTGGGGTAAAACCTAAAGGGAAAGACCTAGCACCAAATCCAATTTGCCATCTGATCTAACTTCTGGAGGCAGTCAAAATGATCCTTAGAATTCTTCCCTACCTTATTCCTGTGCTGAGATACAGGCTGCTCCAACCTGCTGTAAAATGCTTGATTTCGAGAGTGAGCGAAACTAATGAAAACATTGTTGGGGTAAAACCTAAAGGGAAAGACCTAGCACCAAATTCCATTGGCCATCTGATCTAACTTCTGGAGGCAGTCAAAATGATCCTTAGAATTCTTCCCTACCTTATTCCTGTGCTGAGATACAGGCTGCTCCAACCTGCTGTAAAATGCTTGATTTCGAGAGTGAGCGAAACTAATGAAAACATTGTTGGGGTAAAACCTAAAGGGAAAGACCTAGCACCAAATTCCATTGGCCATCTGATCTAACTTCTGGAGGCAGTCAAAATGAGTATTTGAATTCTTCCCTACCTTATTCCTGTGCTGAGATACAGGCTGCTCCAACCTGCTGTAAAATGCTTGATTTCGAGAGTGAGCGAAACTAATGAAAACATTGTTGGGGTAAAACCTAAAGGGAAAGACCTAGCACCAAATCCAATTTGCCATCTGATCTAACTTCTGGAGGCAGTCAAAATGATCCTTAGAATTCTTCCCTACCTTATTCCTGTGCTGAGATACAGGCTGCTCCAACCTGCTGTAAAATGCTTGATTTCGAGAGTGAGCGAAACTAATGAAAACATTGTTGGGGTAAAACCTAAAGGGAAAGACCTAGCACCAAATTCCATTGGCCATCTGATCTAACTTCTGGAGGCAGTCAAAATGAGTATTTGAATTCTTCCCTACCTTATTCCTGTGCTGAGATACAGGCTGCTCCAACCTGCTGTAAAATGCTTGATTTCGAGAGTGAGGGAAACTAATGAAAACATTGTTGGGGTAAAACCTAAAGGGAAAGACCTAGCACCAAATCCAATTTGCCATCTGATCTAACTTCTGGAGGCAGTCAAAATGAGTATTTGAATTCTTCCCTACCTTATTCCTGTGCTGAGATACAGGCTGCTCCAACCTGCTGTAAAATGCTTGATTTCGAGGGTGAGCGAAACTAATGAAAACATTGTTGGGGTAAAACCTAAAGGGAAAGACCTAGCACCAAATTCCATTGGCCATCTGATCTAACTTCTGGAGGCAGTCAAAATGATCCTTAGAATTCTTCCCTACCTTATTCCTGTGCTGAGATACAGGCTGCTCCAACCTGCTGTAAAATGCTTGATTTCGAGAGTGAGCGAAACTAATGAAAACATTGTTGGGGTAAAACCTAAAGGGAAAGACCTAGCACCAAATTCCATTGGCCATCTGATCTAACTTCTGGAGGCAGTCAAAATGATCCTTAGAATTCTTCCCTACCTTATTCCTGTGCTGAGATACAGGCTGCTCCAACCTGCTGTAAAATGCTTGATTTCGAGAGTGAGCGAAACTAATGAAAACATTGTTGGGGTAAAACCTAAAGGGAAAGACCTAGCACCAAATTCCATTGGCCATCTGATCTAACTTCTGGAGGCAGTCAAAATGAGTATTTGAATTCTTCCCTACCTTATTCCTGTGCTGAGATACAGGCTGCTCCAACCTGCTGTAAAATGCTTGATTTCGAGAGTGAGCGAAACTAATGAAAACATTGTTGGGGTAAAACCTAAAGGGAAAGACCTAGCACCAAATCCAATTTGCCATCTGATCTAACTTCTGGAGGCAGTCAAAATGATCCTTAGAATTCTTCCCTACCTTATTCCTGTGCTGAGATACAGGCTGCTCCAACCTGCTGTAAAATGCTTGATTTCGAGAGTGAGCGAAACTAATGAAAACATTGTTGGGGTAAAACCTAAAGGGAAAGACCTAGCACCAAATCCAATTTGCCATCTGATCTAACTTCTGGAGGCAGTCAAAATGATCCTTAGAATTCTTCCCTACCTTATTCCTGTGCTGAGATACAGGCTGCTCCAACCTGCTGTAAAATGCTTGATTTCGAGAGTGAGCGAAACTAATGAAAACATTGTTGGGGTAAAACCTAAAGGGAAAGACCTAGCACCAAATTCCATTGGCCATCTGATCTAACTTCTGGAGGCAGTCAAAATGATCCTTAGAATTCTTCCCTACCTTATTCCTGTGCTGAGATACAGGCTGCTCCAACCTGCTGTAAAATGCTTGATTTCGAGAGTGAGCGAAACTAATGAAAACATTGTTGGGGTAAAACCTAAAGGGAAAGACCTAGCACCAAATCCAATTTGCCATCTGATCTAACTTCTGGAGGCAGTCAAAATGATCCTTAGAATTCTTCCCTACCTTATTCCTGTGCTGAGATACAGGCTGCTCCAACCTGCTGTAAAATGCTTGATTTCGAGAGTGAGCGAAACTAATGAAAACATTGTTGGGGTAAAACCTAAAGGGAAAGACCTAGCACCAAATTCCATTGGCCATCTGATCTAACCTTCTGGAGGCAGTCAAAATGATCCTTAGAATTCTTCCCTACCTTATTCCTGTGCTGAGATACAGGCTGCTCCAACCTGCTGTAAAATGCTTGATTTCGAGAGTGAGTGAAACTAATGAAAACATTGTTGGGGTAAAACCTAAAGGGAAAGACCTAGCACCAAATCCAATTTGCCATCTGATCTAACTTCTGGAGGCAGTCAAAATGATCCTTAGAATTCTTCCCTACCTTATTCCTGTGCTGAGATACAGGCTGCTCCAACCTGCTGTAAAATGCTTGATTTCGAGAGTGAGCGAAACTAATGAAAACATTGTTGGGGGTAAAACCTAAAGGGAAAGACCTAGCACCAAATTCCATTGGCCATCTGATCTAACTTCTGGAGGCAGTCAAAATGATCCTTAGAATTCTTCCCTACCTTATTCCTGTGCTGAGATACAGGCTGCTCCAACCTGCTGTAAAATGCTTGATTTCGAGAGTGAGCGAAACTAATGAAAACATTGTTGGGGTAAAACCTAAAGGGAAAGACCTAGCACCAAATTCCATTGGCCATCTGATCTAACTTCTGGAGGCAGTCAAAATGAGTATTTGAATTCTTCCCTACCTTATTCCTGTGCTGAGATACAGGCTGCTCCAACCTGCTGTAAAATGCTTGATTTCGAGAGTGAGTGAAACTAATGAAAACATTGTTGGGGTAAAACCTAAAGGGAAAGACCTAGCACCAAATCCAATTTGCCATCTGATCTAACTTCTGGAGGCAGTCAAAATGATCCTTAGAATTCTTCCCTATCTTATTCCTGTGCTGAGATACAGGCTGCTCCAACCTGCTGTAAAATGCTTGATTTCGAGGGTGAGCGAAACTAATGAAAACATTGTTGGGGGTAAAACCTAAAGGGAAAGACCTAGCACCAAATTCCATTGGCCATCTGATCTAACTTCTGGAGGCAGTCAAAATGAGTATTTGAATTCTTCCCTACCTTATTCCTGTGCTGAGATACAGGCTGCTCCAACCTGCTGTAAAATGCTTGATTTCGAGAGTGAGCGAAACTAATGAAAACATTGTTGGGGTAAAACCTAAAGGGAAAGACCTAGCACCAAATTCCATTGGCCATCTGATCTAACTTCTGGAGGCAGTCAAAATGAGTATTTGAATTCTTCCCTACCTTATTCCTGTGCTGAGATACAGGCTGCTCCAACCTGCTGTAAAATGCTTGATTTCGAGAGTGAGCGAAACTAATGAAAACATTGTTGGGGTAAAACCTAAAGGGAAAGACCTAGCACCAAATTCCATTGGCCATCTGATCTAACTTCTGGAGGCAGTCAAAATGAGTATTTGAATTCTTCCCTACCTTATTCCTGTGCTGAGATACAGGCTGCTCCAACCTGCTGTAAAATGCTTGATTTCGAGAGTGAGCGAAACTAATGAAAACATTGTTGGGGTAAAACCTAAAGGGAAAGACCTAGCACCAAATCCAATTTGCCATCTGATCTAACTTCTGGAGGCAGTCAAAATGATCCTTAGAATTCTTCCCTACCTTATTCCTGTGCTGAGATACAGGCTGCTCCAACCTGCTGTAAAATGCTTGATTTCGAGAGTGAGCGAAACTAATGAAAACATTGTTGGGGTAAAACCTAAAGGGAAAGACCTAGCACCAAATCCAATTTGCCATCTGATCTAACTTCTGGAGGCAGTCAAAATGAGTATTTGAATTCTTCCCTACCTTATTCCTGTGCTGAGATACAGGCTGCTCCAACCTGCTGTAAAATGCTTGATTTCGAGAGTGAGCGAAACTAATGAAAACATTGTTGGGGTAAAACCTAAAGGGAAAGACCTAGCACCAAATCCAATTTGCCATCTGATCTAACTTCTGGAGGCAGTCAAAATGAGTATTTGAATTCTTCCCTACCTTATTCCTGTGCTGAGATACAGGCTGCTCCAACCTGCTGTAAAATGCTTGATTTCGAGAGTGAGCGAAACTAATGAAAACATTGTTGGGGTAAAACCTAAAGGGAAAGACCTAGCACCAAATCCAATTTGCCATCTGATCTAACTTCTGGAGGCAGTCAAAATGATCCTTAGAATTCTTCCCTACCTTATTCCTGTGCTGAGATACAGGCTGCTCCAACCTGCTGTAAAATGCTTGATTTCGAGAGTGAGCGAAACTAATGAAAACATTGTTGGGGTAAAACCTAAAGGGAAAGACCTAGCACCAAATTCCATTGGCCATCTGATCTAACTTCTGGAGGCAGTCAAAATGATCCTTAGAATTCTTCCCTACCTTATTCCTGTGCTGAGATACAGGCTGCTCCAACCTGCTGTAAAATGATTTCGAGAGTGAGCGAAACTAATGAAAACATTGTTGGGGTAAAACCTAAAGGGAAAGACCTAGCACCAAATCCAATTTGCCATCTGATCTAACTTCTGGAGGCAGTCAAAATGATCCTTAGAATTCTTCCCTACCTTATTCCTGTGCTGAGATACAGGCTGCTCCAACCTGCTGTAAAATGCTTGATTTCGAGAGTGAGCGAAACTAATGAAAACATTGTTGGGGGTAAAACCTAAAGGGAAAGACCTAGCACCAAATTCCATTGGCCATCTGATCTAACTTCTGGAGGCAGTCAAAATGATCCTTAGAATTCTTCCCTACCTTATTCCTGTGCTGAGATACAGGCTGCTCCAACCTGCTGTAAAATGCTTGATTTCGAGAGTGAGCGAAACTAATGAAAACATTGTTGGGGTAAAACCTAAAGGGAAAGACCTAGCACCAAATTCCATTGGCCATCTGATCTAACTTCTGGAGGCAGTCAAAATGAGTATTTGAATTCTTCCCTACCTTATTCCTGTGCTGAGATACAGGCTGCTCCAACCTGCTGTAAAATGCTTGATTTCGAGAGTGAGCGAAACTAATGAAAACATTGTTGGGGTAAAACCTAAAGGGAAAGACCTAGCACCAAATCCAATTTGCCATCTGATCTAACTTCTGGAGGCAGTCAAAATGATCCTTAGAATTTTTCCCTACCTTATTCCTGTGCTGAGATACAGGCTGCTCCAACCTGCTGTAAAATGCTTGATTTCGAGAGTGAGCGAAACTAATGAAAACATTGTTGGGGTAAAACCTAAAGGGAAAGACCTAGCACCAAATTCCATTGGCCATCTGATCTAACTTCTGGAGGCAGTCAAAATGATCCTTAGAATTCTTCCCTACCTTATTCCTGTGCTGAGATACAGGCTGCTCCAACCTGCTGTAAAATGCTTGATTTCGAGAGTGAGTGAAACTAATGAAAACATTGTTGGGGTAAAACCTAAAGGGAAAGACCTAGCACCAAATCCAATTTGCCATCTGATCTAACTTCTGGAGGCAGTCAAAATGATCCTTAGAATTCTTCCCTACCTTATTCCTGTGCTGAGATACAGGCTGCTCCAACCTGCTGTAAAATGCTTGATTTCGAGAGTGAGCGAAACTAATGAAAACATTGTTGGGGGTAAAACCTAAAGGGAAAGACCTAGCACCAAATCCAATTTGCCATCTGATCTAACTTCTGGAGGCAGTCAAAATGAGTATTTGAATTCTTCCCTACCTTATTCCTGTGCTGAGATACAGGCTGCTCCAACCTGCTGTAAAATGCTTGATTTCGAGAGTGAGCGAAACTAATGAAAACATTGTTGGGGTAAAACCTAAAGGGAAAGACCTAGCACCAAATTCCATTGGCCATCTGATCTAACTTCTGGAGGCAGTCAAAATGAGTATTTGAATTCTTCCCTACCTTATTCCTGTGCTGAGATACAGGCTGCTCCAACCTGCTGTAAAATGCTTGATTTCGAGAGTGAGCGAAACTAATGAAAACATTGTTGGGGTAAAACCTAAAGGGAAAGACCTAGCACCAAATCCAATTTGCCATCTGATCTAACTTCTGGAGGCAGTCAAAATGATCCTTAGAATTCTTCCCTACCTTATTCCTGTGCTGAGATACAGGCTGCTCCAACCTGCTGTAAAATGCTTGATTTCGAGAGTGAGCGAAACTAATGAAAACATTGTTGGGGTAAAACCTAAAGGGAAAGACCTAGCACCAAATTCCATTGGCCATCTGATCTAACTTCTGGCGGCAGTCAAAATGAGTATTTGAATTCTTCCCTACCTTATTCCTGTGCTGAGATACAGGCTGCTCCAACCTGCTGTAAAATGCTTGATTTCGAGAGTGAGCGAAACTAATGAAAACATTGTTGGGGTAAAACCTAAAGGGAAAGACCTAGCACCAAATTCCATTGGCCATCTGATCTAACTTCTGGAGGCAGTCAAAATGATCCTTAGAATTCTTCCCTACCTTATTCCTGTGCTGAGATACAGGCTGCTCCAACCTGCTGTAAAATGCTTGATTTCGAGAGTGAGCGAAACTAATGAAAACATTGTTGGGGTAAAACCTAAAGGGAAAGACCTAGCACCAAACCAATTTGCCATCTGATCTAACTTCTGGAGGCAGTCAAAATGATCCTTAGAATTCTTCCCTACCTTATTCCTGTGCTGAGATACAGGCTGCTCCAACCTGCTGTAAAATGCTTGATTTCGAGAGTGAGCGAAACTAATGAAAACATTGTTGGGGTAAAACCTAAAGGGAAAGACCTAGCACCAAATTCCATTTGCCATCTGATCTAACTTCTGGAGGCAGTCAAAATGATCCTTAGAATTCTTCCCTACCTTATTCCTGTGCTGAGATACAGGCTGCTCCAACCTGCTGTAAAATGCTTGATTTCGAGAGTGAGCGAAACTAATGAAAACATTGTTGGGGTAAAACCTAAAGGGAAAGACCTAGCACCAAATCCAATTTGCCATCTGATCTAACTTCTGGAGGCAGTCAAAATGATCCTTAGAATTCTTCCCTACCTTATTCCTGTGCTGAGATACAGGCTGCTCCAACCTGCTGTAAAATGCTTGATTTCGAGAGTGAGCGAAACTAATGAAAACATTGTTGGGGTAAAACCTAAAGGGAAAGACCTAGCACCAAATCCAATTTGCCATCTGATCTAACTTCTGGAGGCAGTCAAAATGATCCTTAGAATTCTTCCCTACCTTATTCCTGTGCTGAGATACAGGCTGCTCCAACCTGCTGTAAAATGCTTGATTTCGAGAGTGAGCGAAACTAATGAAAACATTGTTGGGGTAAAACCTAAAGGGAAAGACCTAGCACCAAATTCCATTTGCCATCTGATCTAACTTCTGGAGGCAGTCAAAATGATCCTTAGAATTCTTCCCTACCTTATTCCTGTGCTGAGATACAGGCTGCTCCAACCTGCTGTAAAATGCTTGATTTCGAGAGTGAGCGAAACTAATGAAAACATTGTTGGGGTAAAACCTAAAGGGAAAGACCTAGCACCAAATCCAATTTGCCATCTGATCTAACTTCTGGAGGCAGTCAAAATGATCCTTAGAATTCTTCCCTACCTTATTCCTGTGCTGAGATACAGGCTGCTCCAACCTGCTGTAAAATGCTTGATTTCGAGAGTGAGCGAAACTAATGAAAACATTGTTGGGGTAAAACCTAAAGGGAAAGACCTAGCACCAAATCCAATTTGCCATCTGATCTAACTTCTGGAGGCAGTCAAAATGATCCTTAGAATTCTTCCCTACCTTATTCCTGTGCTGAGATACAGGCTGCTCCAACCTGCTGTAAAATGCTTGATTTCGAGAGTGAGCGAAACTAATGAAAACATTGTTGGGGTAAAACCTAAAGGGAAAGACCTAGCACCAAATCCAATTTGCCATCTGATCTAACTTCTGGAGGCAGTCAAAATGATCCTTAGAATTCTTCCCTACCTTATTCCTGTGCTGAGATACAGGCTGCTCCAACCTCCTGTAAAATGCTTGTTTTCGAGAGTGAGCGAAACTAGTGAAAACATTGTTGGGGTAAAACCTAAAGGGAAAGACCTAGCACCAAATTCCATTGGCCATCTGATCTAACTTCTGGAGGCAGTCAAAATGATCCTTAGAATTCTTCCCTACCTTATTCCTGTGCTGAGATACAGGCTGCTCCAACCTGCTGTAAAATGCTTGATTTCAAGAGTGAGCGAAACTAATGAGAACATTGTTGGGGTAAAACCTAAAGGGAAAGACCTAGCACCAAATCCAATTTGCCATCTGATCTAACTTCTGGAGGCAGTCAAAATGATCCTTAGAATTCTTCCCTACCTTATTCCTGTGCTGAGATACAGGCTGTTCCAACCTGCTGTAAAATGCTTGATTTCGAGAGTGAGCGAAACTAATGAGAACATTGTTGGGGTAAAACCTAAAGGGAAAGACCTAGCACCAAATCCAATTTGCCATCTGATCTAACTTCTGGAGGCAGTCAAAATGATCCTTAGAATTCTTCCCTACCTTATTCCTGTGCTGAGATACAGGCTGCTCCAACCTGCTGTAAAATGCTTGATTTCGAGAGTGAGCGAAACTAATGAAAACATTGTTGGGGTAAAACCTAAAGGGAAAGACCTAGCACCAAATCCAATTTGCCATCTGATCTAACTTCTGGAGGCAGTCAAAATGAGCCTTAGAATTCTTCCCTACCTTATTCCTGTGCTGAGATACAGGCTGCTCCAACCTGCTGTAAAATGCTTGATTTCGAGAGTGAGCGAAACTAATGAAAACATTGTTGGGGGTAAAACCTAAAGGGAAAGACCTAGCACCAAATTCCTTTGGCCATCTGATCTAACTTCTGGAGGCAGTCAAAATGATCCTTAGAATTCTTCCCTACCTTATTCCTGTGCTGAGATACAGGCTGCTCCAACCTGCTGTAAAATGCTTGATTTCGAGAGTGAGCGAAACTAATGAAAACATTGTTGGGGTAAAACCTAAAGGGAAAGACCTAGCACCAAATTCCATTGGCCATCTGATCTAACTTCTGGAGGCAGTCAAAATGAGTATTTGAATTCTTCCCTACCTTATTCCTGTGCTGAGATACAGGCTACTCCAACCTGCTGTAAAATGCTTGATTTCGAGAGTGAGCGAAACTAATGAAAACATTGTTGGGGTAAAACCTAAAGGGAAAGACCTAGCACCAAATCCAATTTGCCATCTGATCTAACTTCTGGAGGCAGTCAAAATGATCCTTAGAATTCTTCCCTACCTTATTCCTGTGCTGAGATACAGGCTGCTCCAACCTGCTGTAAAATGCTTGATTTCGAGAGTGAGCGAAACTAATGAAAACATTGTTGGGGTAAAACCTAAAGGGAAAGACCTAGCACCAAATTCCATTGGCCATCTGATCTAACTTCTGGAGGCAGTCAAAATGATCCTTAGAATTCTTCCCTACCTTATTCCTGTGCTGAGATACAGGCTGCTCCAACCTGCTGTAAAATGCTTGATTTCGAGAGTGAGTGAAACTAATGAAAACATTGTTGGGGTAAAACCTAAAGGGAAAGACCTAGCACCAAATCCAATTTGCCATCTGATCTAACTTCTGGAGGCAGTCAAAATGATCCTTAGAATTCTTCCCTACCTTATTCCTGTGCTGAGATACAGGCTGCTCCAACCTGCTGTAAAATGCTTGATTTCGAGAGTGAGCGAAACTAATGAAAACATTGTTGGGGGTAAAACCTAAAGGGAAAGACCTAGCACCAAATCCAATTTGCCATCTGATCTAACTTCTGGAGGCAGTCAAAATGATCCTTAGAATTCTTCCCTACCTTATTCCTGTGCTGAGATACAGGCTGCTCCAACCTGCTGTAAAATGCTTGATTTCGAGAGTGAGCGAAACTAATGAAAACATTGTTGGGGTAAAACCTAAAGGGAAAGACCTAGCACCAAATTCCATTGGCCATCTGATCTAACTTCTGGAGGCAGTCAAAATGAGTATTTGAATTCTTCCCTACCTTATTCCTGTGCTGAGATACAGGCTGCTCCAACCTGCTGTAAAATGCTTGATTTCGAGAGTGAGCGAAACTAATGAAAACATTGTTGGGGTAAAACCTAAAGGGAAAGACCTAGCACCAAATCCAATTTGCCATCTGATCTAACTTCTGGAGGCAGTCAAAATGATCCTTAGAATTCTTCCCTACCTTATTCCTGTGCTGAGATACAGGCTGCTCCAACCTGCTGTAAAATGCTTGATTTCGAGAGTGAGCGAAACTAATGAAAACATTGTTGGGGTAAAACCTAAAGGGAAAGACCTAGCACCAAATTCCATTGGCCATCTGATCTAACTTCTGGAGGCAGTCAAAATGATCCTTAGAATTCTTCCCTACCTTATTCCTGTGCTGAGATACAGGCTGCTCCAACCTGCTGTAAAATGCTTGATTTCGAGAGTGAGCGAAACTAATGAAAACATTGTTGGGGTAAAACCTAAAGGGAAAGACCTAGCACCAAATTCCATTGGCCATCTGATCTAACTTCTGGAGGCAGTCAAAATGATCCTTAGAATTCTTCCCTACCTTATTCCTGTGCTGAGATACAGGCTGCTCCAACCTGCTGTAAAATGCTTGATTTCGAGAGTGAGCGAAACTAATGAAAACATTGTTGGGGTAAAACCTAAAGGGAAAGACCTAGCACCAAATCCAATTTGCCATCTGATCTAACTTCTGGAGGCAGTCAAAATGATCCTTAGAATTCTTCCCTACCTTATTCCTGTGCTGAGATACAGGCTGCTCCAACCTGCTGTAAAATGCTTGATTTCGAGAGTGAGCGAAACTAATGAAAACATTGTTGGGGTAAAACCTAAAGGGAAAGACCTAGCACCAAATCCAATTTGCCATCTGATCTAACTTCTGGAGGCAGTCAAAATGATCCTTAGAATTCTTCCCTACCTTATTCCTGTGCTGAGATACAGGCTGCTCCAACCTGCTGTAAAATGCTTGATTTCGAGAGTGAGCGAAACTAATGAAAACATTGTTGGGGTAAAACCTAAAGGGAAAGACCTAGCACCAAATCCAATTTGCCATCTGATCTAACTTCTGGAGGCAGTCAAAATGAGTATTTGAATTCTTCCCTACCTTATTCCTGTGCTGAGATACAGGCTGCTCCAACCTGCTGTAAAATGCTTGATTTCGAGAGTGAGCGAAACTAATGAAAACATTGTTGGGGTAAAACCTAAAGGGAAAGACCTAGCACCAAATCCAATTTGCCATCTGATCTAACTTCTGGAGGCAGTCAAAATGATCCTTAGAATTCTTCCCTACCTTATTCCTGTGCTGAGATACAGGCTGCTCCAACCTGCTGTAAAATGCTTGATTTCGAGAGTGAGCGAAACTAATGAAAACATTGTTGGGGTAAAACCTAAAGGGAAAGACCTAGCACCAAATTCCATTGGCCATCTGATCTAACTTCTGGAGGCAGTCAAAATGATCCTTAGAATTCTTCCCTACCTTATTCCTGTGCTGAGATACAGGCTGCTCCAACCTGCTGTAAAATGCTTGATTTCGAGAGTGAGCGAAACTAATGAAAACATTGTTGGGGTAAAACCTAAAGGGAAAGACCTAGCACCAAATTCCATTGGCCATCTGATCTAACTTCTGGAGGCAGTCAAAATGATCCTTAGAATTCTTCCCTACCTTATTCCTGTGCTGAGATACAGGCTGCTCCAACCTGCTGTAAAATGCTTGATTTCGAGAGTGAGCGAAACTAATGAAAACATTGTTGGGGTAAAACCTAAAGGGAAAGACCTAGCACCAAATCCAATTTGCCATCTGATCTAACTTCTGGAGGCAGTCAAAATGATCCTTAGAATTCTTCCCTACCTTATTCCTGTGCTGAGATACAGGCTGCTCCAACCTGCTGTAAAATGCTTGATTTCGAGAGTGAGCGAAACTAATGAAAACATTGTTGGGGTAAAACCTAAAGGGAAAGACCTAGCACCAAATCCAATTTGCCATCTGATCTAACTTCTGGAGGCAGTCAAAATGATCCTTAGAATTCTTCCCTACCTTATTCCTGTGCTGAGATACAGGCTGCTCCAACCTGCTGTAAAATGCTTGATTTCGAGAGTGAGCGAAACTAATGAAAACATTGTTGGGGTAAAACCTAAAGGGAAAGACCTAGCACCAAATTCCATTGGCCATCTGATCTAACTTCTGGAGGCAGTCAAAATGATCCTTAGAATTCTTCCCTACCTTATTCCTGTGCTGAGATACAGGCTGCTCCAACCTGCTGTAAAATGCTTGTTTTCGAGAGTGAGCGAAACTAATGAGAACATTGTTGGGGTAAAACCTAAAGGGAAAGACCTAGCACCAAATCCAATTTGCCATCTGATCTAACTTCTGGAGGCAGTCAAAATGATCCTTAGAATTCTTCCCTACCTTATTCCTGTGCTGAGATACAGGCTGTTCCAACCTGCTGTAAAATGCTTGATTTCGAGAGTGAGCGAAACTAATGAAAACATTGTTGGGGTAAAACCTAAAGGGAAAGACCTAGCACCAAATCCAATTTGCCATCTGATCTAACTTCTGGAGGCAGTCAAAATGATCCTTAGAATTCTTCCCTACCTTATTCCTGTGCTGAGATACAGGCTGCTCCAACCTGCTGTAAAATGCTTGATTTCGAGAGTGAGCGAAACTAATGAAAACATTGTTGGGGTAAAACCTAAAGGGAAAGACCTAGCACCAAATCCAATTTGCCATCTGATCTAACTTCTGGAGGCAGTCAAAATGATCCTTAGAATTCTTCCCTACCTTATTCCTGTGCTGAGATACAGGCTGCTCCAACCTGCTGTAAAATGCTTGATTTCGAGAGTGAGCGAAACTAATGAAAACATTGTTGGGGTAAAACCTAAAGGGAAAGACCTAGCACCAAATCCAATTTGCCATCTGATCTAACTTCTGGAGGCAGTCAAAATGATCCTTAGAATTCTTCCCTACCTTATTCCTGTGCTGAGATACAGGCTGCTCCAACCTGCTGTAAAATGCTTGATTTCGAGAGTGAGCGAAACTAATGAAAACATTGTTGGGGTAAAACCTAAAGGGAAAGACCTAGCACCAAATCCAATTTGCCATCTGATCTAACTTCTGGAGGCAGTCAAAATGATCCTTAGAATTCTTCCCTACCTTATTCCTGTGCTGAGATACAGGCTGCTCCAACCTGCTGTAAAATGCTTGATTTCGAGAGTGAGCGAAACTAATGAAAACATTGTTGGGGTAAAACCTAAAGGGAAAGACCTAGCACCAAATTCCATTGGCCATCTGATCTAACTTCTGGAGGCAGTCAAAATGATCCTTAGAATTCTTCCCTACCTTATTCCTGTGCTGAGATACAGGCTGCTCCAACCTGCTGTAAAATGCTTGATTTCGAGAGTGAGCGAAACTAATGAAAACATTGTTGGGGTAAAACCTAAAGGGAAAGACCTAGCACCAAATTCCATTGGCCATCTGATCTAACTTCTGGAGGCAGTCAAAATGATCCTTAGAAATCTTCCCTACCTTATTCCTGTGCTGAGATACAGGCTGCTCCAACCTGCTGTAAAATGCTTGATTTCGAGAGTGAGCGAAACTAATGAAAACATTGTTGGGGTAAAACCTAAAGGGAAAGACCTAGCACCAAATTCCATTGGCCATCTGATCTAACTTCTGGAGGCAGTCAAAATGATCCTTAGAATTCTTCCCTACCTTATTCCTGTGCTGAGATACAGGCTGCTCCAACCTGCTGTAAAATGCTTGATTTCGAGAGTGAGCGAAACTAATGAAAACATTGTTGGGGTAAAACCTAAAGGGAAAGACCTAGCACCAAATTCCATTGGCCATCTGATCTAACTTCTGGAGGCAGTCAAAATGATCCTTAGAATTCTTCCCTACCTTATTCCTGTGCTGAGATACAGGCTGCTCCAACCTGCTGTAAAATGCTTGATTTCGAGAGTGAGCGAAACTAATGAAAACATTGTTGGGGTAAAACCTAAAGGGAAAGACCTAGCACCAAATCCAATTTGCCATCTGATCTAACTTCTGGAGGCAGTCAAAATGATCCTTAGAATTCTTCCCTACCTTATTCCTGTGCTGAGATACAGGCTGCTCCAACCTGCTGTAAAATGCTTGATTTCGAGAGTGAGCGAAACTAATGAAAACATTGTTGGGGTAAAACCTAAAGGGAAAGACCTAGCACCAAATTCCATTGGCCATCTGATCTAACTTCTGGAGGCAGTCAAAATGATCCTTAGAATTCTTCCCTACCTTATTCCTGTGCTGAGATACAGGCTGCTCCAACCTGCTGTAAAATGCTTGATTTCGAGAGTGAGTGAAACTAATGAAAACATTGTTGGGGTAAAACCTAAAGGGAAAGACCTAGCACCAAATCCAATTTGCCATCTGATCTAACTTCTGGAGGCAGTCAAAATGATCCTTAGAATTCTTCCCTACCTTATTCCTGTGCTGAGATACAGGCTGCTCCAACCTGCTGTAAAATGCTTGATTTCGAGAGTGAGCGAAACTAATGAAAACATTGTTGGGGTAAAACCTAAAGGGAAAGACCTAGCACCAAATCCAATTTGCCATCTGATCTAACTTCTGGAGGCAGTCAAAATGATCCTTAGAATTCTTCCCTACCTTATTCCTGTGCTGAGATACAGGCTGCTCCAACCTGCTGTAAAATGCTTGATTTCGAGAGTGAGCGAAACTAATGAAAACATTGTTGGGGGTAAAACCTAAAGGGAAAGACCTAGCACCAAATTCCTTTGGCCATCTGATCTAACTTCTGGAGGCAGTCAAAATGATCCTTAGAATTCTTCCCTACCTTATTCCTGTGCTGAGATACAGGCTGCTCCAACCTGCTGTAAAATGCTTGATTTCGAGAGTGAGCGAAACTAATGAAAACATTGTTGGGGTAAAACCTAAAGGGAAAGACCTAGCACCAAATTCCATTGGCCATCTGATCTAACTTCTGGAGGCAGTCAAAATGAGTATTTGAATTCTTCCCTACCTTATTCCTGTGCTGAGATACAGGCTGCTCCAACCTGCTGTAAAATGCTTGATTTCGAGAGTGAGCGAAACTAATGAAAACATTGTTGGGGTAAAACCTAAAGGGAAAGACCTAGCACCAAATCCAATTTGCCATCTGATCTAACTTCTGGAGGCAGTCAAAATGATCCTTAGAATTCTTCCCTACCTTATTCCTGTGCTGAGATACAGGCTGCTCCAACCTGCTGTAAAATGCTTGATTTCGAGAGTGAGCGAAACTAATGAAAACATTGTTGGGGTAAAACCTAAAGGGAAAGACCTAGCACCAAATCCAATTTGCCATCTGATCTAACTTCTGGAGGCAGTCAAAATGATCCTTAGAATTCTTCCCTACCTTATTCCTGTGCTGAGATACAGGCTGCTCCAACCTGCTGTAAAATGCTTGATTTCGAGAGTGAGCGAAACTAATGAAAACATTGTTGGGGTAAAACCTAAAGGGAAAGACCTAGCACCAAATCCAATTTGCCATCTGATCTAACTTCTGGAGGCAGTCAAAATGATCCTTAGAATTCTTCCCTACCTTATTCCTGTGCTGAGATACAGGCTGCTCCAACCTGCTGTAAAATGCTTGATTTCGAGAGTGAGCGAAACTAATGAAAACATTGTTGGGGTAAAACCTAAAGGGAAAGACCTAGCACCAAATTCCATTGGCCATCTGATCTAACTTCTGGAGGCAGTCAAAATGAGTATTTGAATTCTCCCCTACCTTATTCCTGTGCTGAGATACAGGCTGCTCCAACCTGCTGTAAAATGCTTGATTTCGAGAGTGAGCGAAACTAATGAAAACATTGTTGGGGTAAAACCTAAAGGGAAAGACCTAGCACCAAATCCAATTTGCCATCTGATCTAACTTCTGGAGGCAGTCAAAATGATCCTTAGAATTCTTCCCTACCTTATTCCTGTGCTGAGATACAGGCTGTTCCAACCTGCTGTAAAATGCTTGATTTCGAGAGTGAGCGAAACTAATGAAAACATTGTTGGGGTAAAACCTAAAGGGAAAGACCTAGCACCAAATCCAATTTGCCATCTGATCTAACTTCTGGAGGCAGTCAAAATGATCCTTAGAATTCTTCCCTACCTTATTCCTGTGCTGAGATACAGGCTGCTCCAACCTGCTGTAAAATGCTTGATTTAAAGAGTGAGCGAAACTAATGAAAACATTGTTGGGGTAAAACCTAAAGGGAAAGACCTAGCACCAAATTCCATTGGCCATCTGATCTAACTTCTGGAGGCAGTCAAAATGATCCTTAGAATTCTTCCCTACCTTATTCCTGTGCTGAGATACAGGCTGCTCCAACCTGCTGTAAAATGCTTGATTTCGAGAGTGAGCGAAACTAATGAAAACATTGTTGGGGTAAAACCTAAAGGGAAAGACCTAGCACCAAATCCAATTTGCCATCTGATCTAACTTCTGGAGGCAGTCAAAATGATCCTTAGAATTCTTCCCTACCTTATTCCTGTGCTGAGATACAGGCTGCTCCAACCTGCTGTAAAATGCTTGATTTCGAGAGTGAGCGAAACTAATGAAAACATTGTTGGGGTAAAACCTAAAGGGAAAGACCTAGCACCAAATTCCATTGGCCATCTGATCTAACTTCTGGAGGCAGTCAAAATGAGTACTTGAATTCTTCCCTACCTTATTCCTGTGCTGAGATACAGGCTGCTCCAACCTGCTGTAAAATGCTTGATTTCGAGAGTGAGCGAAACTAATGAAAACATTGTTGGGGTAAAACCTAAAGGGAAAGACCTAGCACCAAATCCAATTTGCCATCTGATCTAACTTCTGGAGGCAGTGAAAATGATCCTTAGAATTCTTCCCTACCTTATTCCTGTGCTGAGATACAGGCTGCTCCAACCTGCTGTAAAATGCTTGATTTCGAGAGTGAGCGAAACTAATGAAAACATTGTTGGGGTAAAACCTAAAGGGAAAGACCTAGCACCAAATTCCATTGGCCATCTGATCTAACTTCTGGAGGCAGTCAAAATGAGTATTTGAATTCTTCCCTACCTTATTCCTGTGCTGAGATACAGGCTGCTCCAACCTGCTGTAAAATGCTTGATTTCGAGAGTGAGCGAAACTAATGAAAACATTGTTGGGGTAAAACTTAAAGGGAAAGACCTAGCACCAAATCCAATTTGCCATCTGATCTAACTTCTGGAGGCAGTCAAAATGATCCTTAGAATTCTTCCCTACCTTATTCCTGTGCTGAGATACAGGCTGCTCCAACCTGCTGTAAAATGCTTGATTTCGAGAGTGAGCGAAACTAATGAAAACATTGTTGGGGTAAAACCTAAAGGGAAAGACCTAGCACCAAATTCCATTGGCCATCTGATCTAACTTCTGGAGGCAGTCAAAATGAGTATTTGAATTCTTCCCTACCTTATTCCTGTGCTGAGATACAGGCTGCTCCAACCTGCTGTAAAATGCTTGATTTCGAGAGTGAGCGAAACTAATGAAAACATTGTTGGGGTAAAACCTAAAGGGAAAGACCTAGCACCAAATCCAATTTGCCATCTGATCTAACTTCTGGAGGCAGTCAAAATGATCCTTAGAATTCTTCCCTACCTTATTCCTGTGCTGAGATACAGGCTGCTCCAACCTGCTGTAAAATGCTTGATTTAAAGAGTGAGCGAAACTAATGAAAACATTGTTGGGGTAAAACCTAAAGGGAAAGACCTAGCACCAAATTCCATTGGCCATCTGATCTAACTTCTGGAGGCAGTCAAAATGATCCTTAGAATTCTTCCCTACCTTATTCCTGTGCTGAGATACAGGCTGCTCCAACCTGCTGTAAAATGCTTGATTTCGAGAGTGAGTGAAACTAATGAAAATATTGTTGGGGTAAAACCTAAAGGGAAAGACCTAGCACCAAATCCAATTTGCCATCTGATCTAACTTCTGGAGGCAGTCAAAATGATCCTTAGAATTCTTCCCTACCTTATTCCTGTGCTGAGATACAGGCTGCTCCAACCTGCTGTAAAATGCTTGATTTCGAGAGTGAGCGAAACTAATGAAAACATTGTTGGGGTAAAACCTAAAGGGAAAGACCTAGCACCAAATCCAATTTGCCATCTGATCTAACTTCTGGAGGCAGTCAAAATGATCCTTAGAATTCTTCCCTACCTTATTCCTGTGCTGAGATACAGGCTGCTCCAACCTGCTGTAAAATGCTTGATTTCGAGAGTGAGCGAAACTAATGAAAACATTGTTGGGGTAAAACCTAAAGGGAAAGACCTAGCACCAAATCCAATTTGCCATCTGATCTAACTTCTGGAGGCAGTCAAAATGATCCTTAGAATTCTTCCCTACCTTATTCCTGTGCTGAGATACAGGCTGCTCCAACCTGCTGTAAAATGCTTGATTTCGAGAGTGAGCGAAACTAATGAAAACATTGTTGGGGTAAAACCTAAAGGGAAAGACCTAGCACCAAATCCAATTTGCCATCTGATCTAACTTCTGGAGGCAGTCAAAATGATCCTTAGAATTCTTCCCTACCTTATTCCTGTGCTGAGATACAGGCTGCTCCAACCTGCTGTAAAATGCTTGATTTCGAGAGTGAGCGAAACTAATGAAAACATTGTTGGGGTAAAACCTAAAGGGAAAGACCTAGCACCAAATCCAATTTGCCATCTGATCTAACTTCTGGAGGCAGTCAAAATGATCCTTAGAATTCTTCCCTACCTTATTCCTGTGCTGAGATACAGGCTGCTCCAACCTGCTGTAAAATGCTTGATTTCGAGAGTGAGCGAAACTAATGAAAACATTGTTGGGGTAAAACCTAAAGGGAAAGACCTAGCACCAAATCCAATTTGCCATCTGATCTAACTTCTGGAGGCAGTCAAAATGATCCTTAGAATTCTTCCCTACCTTATTCCTGTGCTGAGATACAGGCTGCTCCAACCTGCTGTAAAATGCTTGATTTCGAGAGTGAGCGAAACTAATGAAAACATTGTTGGGGTAAAACCTAAAGGGAAAGACCTAGCACCAAATCCAATTTGCCATCTGATCTAACTTCTGGAGGCAGTCAAAATGATCCTTAGAATTCTTCCCTACCTTATTCCTGTGCTGAGATACAGGCTGCTCCAACCTGCTGTAAAATGCTTGATTTCGAGAGTGAGCGAAACTAATGAAAACATTGTTGGGGTAAAACCTAAAGGGAAAGACCTAGCACCAAATCCAATTTGCCATCTGATCTAACTTCTGGAGGCAGTCAAAATGATCCTTAGAATTCTTCCCTACCTTATTCCTGTGCTGAGATACAGGCTGCTCCAACCTGCTGTAAAATGCTTGATTTCGAGAGTGAGCAAAACTAATGAAAACATTGTTGGGGTAAAACCTAAAGGGAAAGACCTAGCACCAAATCCAATTTGCCATCTGATCTAACTTCTGGAGGCAGTCAAAATGATCCTTAGAATTCTTCCCTACCTTATTCCTGTGCTGAGATACAGGCTGCTCCAACCTGCTGTAAAATGCTTGATTTCGAGAGTGAGCGAAACTAATGAAAACATTGTTGGGGTAAAACCTAAAGGGAAAGACCTAGCACCAAATCCAATTT
Source organism: Melanerpes formicivorus (assembly GCF_026170545.1). NCBI lineage: Eukaryota > Metazoa > Chordata > Aves > Piciformes > Picidae > Melanerpes > Melanerpes formicivorus. Next base: position 25,589 of record NW_027143706.1, read on the forward strand.
GCCATCTGATCTAACTTCTGGAGGCAGTCAAAATGATCCTTAGAATTCTTCCCTACCTTATTCCTGTGCTGAGATACAGGCTGCTCCAACCTGCTGTAAAATGCTTGATTTCGAGAGTGAGCGAAACTAATGAAAACATTGTTGGGGTAAAACCTAAAGGGAAAGACCTAGCACCAAATCCAATTTGCCATCTGATCTAACTTCTGGAGGCAGTCAAAATGATCCTTAGAATTCTTCCCTACCTTATTCCTGTGCTGAGATACAGGCTGCTCCAACCTGCTGTAAAATGCTTGATTTCGAGAGTGAGCGAAACTAATGAAAACATTGTTGGGGTAAAACCTAAAGGGAAAGGCCTAGCACCAAATTGCATTGGCCATCTGATCTAACTTCTGGAGGCAGTCAAAATGATCCTTAGAATTCTTCCCTACCTTATTCCTGTGCTGAGATACAGGCTGCTCCAACCTGCTGTAAAATGCTTGATTTCGAGAGTGAGCGAAACTAATGAAAACATTGTTGGGGTAAAACCTAAAGGGAAAGACCTAGCACCAAATCCAATTTGCCATCTGATCTAACTTCTGGAGGCAGTCAAAATGAGTATTTGAATTCTTCCCTACCTTATTCCTGTGCTGAGATACAGGCTGCTCCAACCTGCTGTAAAATGCTTGATTTCGAGAGTGAGCGAAACTAATGAAAACATTGTTGGGGTAAAACCTAAAGGGAAAGACCTAGCACCAAATTCCATTGGCCATCTGATCTAACTTCTGGAGGCAGTCAAAATGATCCTTAGAATTCTTCCCTACCTTATTCCTGTGCTGAGATACAGGCTGCTCCAACCTGCTGTAAAATGCTTGATTTCGAGAGTGAGTGAAACTAATGAAAACATTGTTGGGGTAAAACCTAAAGGGAAAGACCTAGCACCAAATTCCATTGGCCATCTGATCTAACTTCTGGAGGCAGTCAAAATGAGTATTTGAATTCTTCCCTACCGTATTCCTGTGCTGAGATACAGGCTGCTCCAACCTGCTGTAAAATGCTTGATTTCGAGAGTGAGCGAAACTAATGAAAACATTGTTGGGGTAAAACCTAAAGGGAAAGACCTAGCACCAAATCCAATTTGCCATCTGATCTAACTTCTGGAGGCAGTCAAAATGATCCTTAGAATTCTTCCCTACCTTATTCCTGTGCTGAGATACAGGCTGCTCCAACCTGCTGTAAAATGCTTGATTTCGAGAGTGAGCGAAACTAATGAAAACATTGTTGGGGTAAAACCTAAAGGGAAAGACCTAGCACCAAATCCAATTTGCCATCTGATCTAACTTCTGGAGGCAGTCAAAATGATCCTTAGAATTCTTCCCTACCTTATTCCTGTGCTGAGATACAGGCTGCTCCAACCTGCTGTAAAATGCTTGATTTCGAGAGTGAGCGAAACTAATGAAAACATTGTTGGGGTAAAACCTAAAGGGAAAGACCTAGCACCAAATCCAATTTGCCATCTGATCTAACTTCTGGAGGCAGTCAAAATGATCCTTAGAATTCTTCCCTACCTTATTCCTGTGCTGAGATACAGGCTGCTCCAACCTGCTGTAAAATGCTTGATTTCGAGAGTGAGCGAAACTAATGAAAACATTGTTGGGGTAAAACCTAAAGGGAAAGACCTAGCACCAAATTCCATTGGCCATCTGATCTAACTTCTGGAGGCAGTCAAAATGATCCTTAGAATTCTTCCCTACCTTATTCCTGTGCTGAGATACAGGCTGCTCCAACCTGCTGTAAAATGCTTGATTTCGAGAGTGAGCGAAACTAATGAAAACATTGTTGGGGTAAAACCTAAAGGGAAAGACCTAGCACCAAATTCCATTGGCCATCTGATCTAACTTCTGGAGGCAGTCAAAATGAGTATTTGAATTCTTCCCTACCTTATTCCTGTGCTGAGATACAGGCTGCTCCAACCTGCTGTAAAATGCTTGATTTCGAGAGTGAGCGAAACTAATGAAAACATTGTTGGGGTAAAACCTAAAGGGAAAGACCTAGCACCAAATCCAATTTGCCATCTGATCTAACTTCTGGAGGCAGTCAAAATGATCCTTAGAATTCTTCCCTACCTTATTCCTGTGCTGAGATACAGGCTGCTCCAACCTGCTGTAAAATGCTTGATTTCGAGAGTGAGCGAAACTAATGAAAACATTGTTGGGGTAAAACCTAAAGGGAAAGACCTAGCACCAAATCCAATTTGCCATCTGATCTAACTTCTGGAGGCAGTCAAAATGAGTATTTGAATTCTTCCCTACCTTATTCCTGTGCTGAGATACAGGCTGCTCCAACCTGCTGTAAAATGCTTGATTTCGAGAGTGAGCGAAACTAATGAAAACATTGTTGGGGTAAAACCTAAAGGGAAAGACCTAGCACCAAATCCAATTTGCCATCTGATCTAACTTCTGGAGGCAGTCAAAATGATCCTTAGAATTCTTCCCTACCTTATTCCTGTGCTGAGATACAGGCTGCTCCAACCTGCTGTAAAATGCTTGATTTCGAGAGTGAGCGAAACTAATGAAAACATTGTTGGGGTAAAACCTAAAGGGAAAGACCTAGCACCAAATCCAATTTGCCATCTGATCTAACTTCTGGAGGCAGTCAAAATGATCCTTAGAATTCTTCCCTACCTTATTCCTGTGCTGAGATACAGGCTGCTCCAACCTGCTGTAAAATGCTTGATTTCGAGAGTGAGCGAAACTAATGAAAACATTGTTGGGGTAAAACCTAAAGGGAAAGACCTAGCACCAAATTCCATTGGCCATCTGATCTAACTTCTGGAGGCAGTCAAAATGATCCTTAGAATTCTTCCCTACCTTATTCCTGTGCTGAGATACAGGCTGCTCCAACCTGCTGTAAAATGCTTGATTTCGAGAGTGAGCGAAACTAATGAAAACATTGTTGGGGTAAAACCTAAAGGGAAAGACCTAGCACCAAATTCCATTGGCCATCTGATCTAACTTCTGGAGGCAGTCAAAATGAGTATTTGAATTCTTCCCTACCTTATTCCTGTGCTGAGATACAGGCTGCTCCAACCTGCTGTAAAATGCTTGATTTCGAGAGTGAGCGAAACTAATGAAAACATTGTTGGGGTAAAACCTAAAGGGAAAGACCTAGCACCAAATCCAATTTGCCATCTGATCTAACTTCTGGAGGCAGTCAAAATGATCCTTAGAATTCTTCCCTACCTTATTCCTGTGCTGAGATACAGGCTGCTCCAACCTGCTGTAAAATGCTTGATTTCGAGAGTGAGCGAAACTAATGAAAACATTGTTGGGGTAAAACCTAAAGGGAAAGACCTAGCACCAAATCCAATTTGCCATCTGATCTAACTTCTGGAGGCAGTCAAAATGAGTATTTGAATTCTTCCCTACCTTATTCCTGTGCTGAGATACAGGCTGCTCCAACCTGCTGTAAAATGCTTGATTTCGAGAGTGAGCGAAACTAATGAAAACATTGTTGGGGTAAAACCTAAAGGGAAAGACCTAGCACCAAATTCCATTGGCCATCTGATCTAACTTCTGGAGGCAGTCAAAATGATCCTTAGAATTCTTCCCTACCTTATTCCTGTGCTGAGATACAGGCTGCTCCAACCTGCTGTAAAATGCTTGATTTCGAGAGTGAGCGAAACTAATGAAAACATTGTTGGGGTAAAACCTAAAGGGAAAGACCTAGCACCAAATTCCATTGGCCATCTGATCTAACTTCTGGAGGCAGTCAAAATGATCCTTAGAATTCTTCCCTACCTTATTCCTGTGCTGAGATACAGGCTGCTCCAACCTGCTGTAAAATGCTTGATTTCGAGAGTGAGCGAAACTAATGAAAACATTGTTGGGGTAAAACCTAAAGGGAAAGACCTAGCACCAAATCCAATTTGCCATCTGATCTAACTTCTGGAGGCAGTCAAAATGATCCTTAGAATTCTTCCCTACCTTATTCCTGTGCTGAGATACAGGCTGCTCCAACCTGCTGTAAAATGCTTGATTTCGAGAGTGAGCGAAACTAATGAAAACATTGTTGGGGTAAAACCTAAAGGGAAAGACCTAGCACCAAATCCAATTTGCCATCTGATCTAACTTCTGGAGGCAGTCAAAATGAGTATTTGAATTCTTCCCTACCTTATTCCTGTGCTGAGATACAGGCTGCTCCAACCTGCTGTAAAATGCTTGATTTCGAGAGTGAGCGAAACTAATGAAAACATTGTTGGGGTAAAACCTAAAGGGAAAGACCTAGCACCAAATTCCATTGGCCATCTGATCTAACTTCTGGAGGCAGTCAAAATGATCCTTAGAATTCTTCCCTACCTTATTCCTGTGCTGAGATACAGGCTGCTCCAACCTGCTGTAAAATGCTTGATTTCGAGAGTGAGCGAAACTAATGAAAACATTGTTGGGGTAAAACCTAAAGGGAAAGACCTAGCACCAAATTCCATTGGCCATCTGATCTAACTTCTGGAGGCAGTCAAAATGATCCTTAGAATTCTTCCCTACCTTATTCCTGTGCTGAGATACAGGCTGCTCCAACCTGCTGTAAAATGCTTGATTTCGAGAGTGAGCGAAACTAATGAAAACATTGTTGGGGTAAAACCTAAAGGGAAAGACCTAGCACCAAATCCAATTTGCCATCTGATCTAACTTCTGGAGGCAGTCAAAATGATCCTTAGAATTCTTCCCTACCTTATTCCTGTGCTGAGATACAGGCTGCTCCAACCTGCTGTAAAATGCTTGATTTCGAGAGTGAGCGAAACTAATGAAAACATTGTTGGGGTAAAACCTAAAGGGAAAGACCTAGCACCAAATTCCATTGGCCATCTGATCTAACTTCTGGAGGCAGTCAAAATGATCCTTAGAATTCTTCCCTACCTTATTCCTGTGCTGAGATACAGGCTGCTCCAACCTGCTGTAAAATGCTTGATTTCGAGAGTGAGTGAAACTAATGAAAACATTGTTGGGGTAAAACCTAAAGGGAAAGACCTAGCACCAAATTCCATTGGCCATCTGATCTAACTTCTGGAGGCAGTCAAAATGAGTATTTGAATTCTTCCCTACCGTATTCCTGTGCTGAGATACAGGCTGCTCCAACCTGCTGTAAAATGCTTGATTTCGAGAGTGAGCGAAACTAATGAAAACATTGTTGGGGTAAAACCTAAAGGGAAAGACCTAGCACCAAATCCAATTTGCCATCTGATCTAACTTCTGGAGGCAGTCAAAATGATCCTTAGAATTCTTCCCTACCTTATTCCTGTGCTGAGATACAGGCTGCTCCAACCTGCTGTAAAATGCTTGATTTCGAGAGTGAGCGAAACTAATGAAAACATTGTTGGGGTAAAACCTAAAGGGAAAGACCTAGCACCAAATCCAATTTGCCATCTGATCTAACTTCTGGAGGCAGTCAAAATGATCCTTAGAATTCTTCCCTACCTTATTCCTGTGCTGAGATACAGGCTGCTCCAACCTGCTGTAAAATGCTTGATTTCGAGAGTGAGCGAAACTAATGAAAACATTGTTGGGGTAAAACCTAAAGGGAAAGACCTAGCACCAAATCCAATTTGCCATCTGATCTAACTTCTGGAGGCAGTCAAAATGAGTATTTGAATTCTTCCCTACCTTATTCCTGTGCTGAGATACAGGCTGCTCCAACCTGCTGTAAAATGCTTGATTTCGAGAGTGAGCGAAACTAATGAAAACATTGTTGGGGTAAAACCTAAAGGGAAAGACCTAGCACCAAATTCCATTGGCCATCTGATCTAACTTCTGGAGGCAGTCAAAATGATCCTTAGAATTCTTCCCTACCTTATTCCTGTGCTGAGATACAGGCTGCTCCAACCTGCTGTAAAATGCTTGATTTCGAGAGTGAGCGAAACTAATGAAAACATTGTTGGGGTAAAACCTAAAGGGAAAGACCTAGCACCAAATTCCATTGGCCATCTGATCTAACTTCTGGAGGCAGTCAAAATGATCCTTAGAATTCTTCCCTACCTTATTCCTGTGCTGAGATACAGGCTGCTCCAACCTGCTGTAAAATGCTTGATTTCGAGAGTGAGCGAAACTAATGAAAACATTGTTGGGGTAAAACCTAAAGGGAAAGACCTAGCACCAAATCCAATTTGCCATCTGATCTAACTTCTGGAGGCAGTCAAAATGATCCTTAGAATTCTTCCCTACCTTATTCCTGTGCTGAGATACAGGCTGCTCCAACCTGCTGTAAAATGCTTGATTTCGAGAGTGAGCGAAACTAATGAAAACATTGTTGGGGTAAAACCTAAAGGGAAAGACCTAGCACCAAATCCAATTTGCCATCTGATCTAACTTCTGGAGGCAGTCAAAATGAGTATTTGAATTCTTCCCTACCTTATTCCTGTGCTGAGATACAGGCTGCTCCAACCTGCTGTAAAATGCTTGATTTCGAGAGTGAGCGAAACTAATGAAAACATTGTTGGGGTAAAACCTAAAGGGAAAGACCTAGCACCAAATTCCATTGGCCATCTGATCTAACTTCTGGAGGCAGTCAAAATGATCCTTAGAATTCTTCCCTACCTTATTCCTGTGCTGAGATACAGGCTGCTCCAACCTGCTGTAAAATGCTTGATTTCGAGAGTGAGCGAAACTAATGAAAACATTGTTGGGGTAAAACCTAAAGGGAAAGACCTAGCACCAAATTCCATTGGCCATCTGATCTAACTTCTGGAGGCAGTCAAAATGATCCTTAGAATTCTTCCCTACCTTATTCCTGTGCTGAGATACAGGCTGCTCCAACCTGCTGTAAAATGCTTGATTTCGAGAGTGAGCGAAACTAATGAAAACATTGTTGGGGTAAAACCTAAAGGGAAAGACCTAGCACCAAATCCAATTTGCCATCTGATCTAACTTCTGGAGGCAGTCAAAATGATCCTTAGAATTCTTCCCTACCTTATTCCTGTGCTGAGATACAGGCTGCTCCAACCTGCTGTAAAATGCTTGATTCGAGAGTGAGCGAAACTAATGAAAACATTGTTGGGGTAAAACCTAAAGGGAAAGACCTAGCACCAAATCCAATTTGCCATCTGATCTAACTTCTGGAGGCAGTCAAAATGAGTATTTGAATTCTTCCCTACCTTATTCCTGTGCTGAGATACAGGCTGCTCCAACCTGCTGTAAAATGCTTGATTTCGAGAGTGAGCGAAACTAATGAAAACATTGTTGGGGTAAAACCTAAAGGGAAAGACCTAGCACCAATTCCATTGGCCATCTGATCTAACTTCTGGAGGCAGTCAAAATGATCCTTAGAATTCTTCCCTACCTTATTCCTGTGCTGAGATACAGGCTGCTCCAACCTGCTGTAAAATGCTTGATTTCGAGAGTGAGCGAAACTAATGAAAACATTGTTGGGGTAAAACCTAAAGGGAAAGACCTAGCACCAAATTCCATTGGCCATCTGATCTAACTTCTGGAGGCAGTCAAAATGATCCTTAGAATTCTTCCCTACCTTATTCCTGTGCTGAGATACAGGCTGCTCCAACCTGCTGTAAAATGCTTGATTTCGAGAGTGAGCGAAACTAATGAAAACATTGTTGGGGTAAAACCTAAAGGGAAAGACCTAGCACCAAATCCAATTTGCCATCTGATCTAACTTCTGGAGGCAGTCAAAATGATCCTTAGAATTCTTCCCTACCTTATTCCTGTGCTGAGATACAGGCTGCTCCAACCTGCTGTAAAATGCTTGATTTCGAGAGTGAGCGAAACTAATGAAAACATTGTTGGGGTAAAACCTAAAGGGAAAGACCTAGCACCAAATTCCATTGGCCATCTGATCTAACTTCTGGAGGCAGTCAAAATGATCCTTAGAATTCTTCCCTACCTTATTCCTGTGCTGAGATACAGGCTGCTCCAACCTGCTGTAAAATGCTTGATTTCGAGAGTGAGTGAAACTAATGAAAACATTGTTGGGGTAAAACCTAAAGGGAAAGACCTAGCACCAAATTCCATTGGCCATCTGATCTAACTTCTGGAGGCAGTCAAAATGAGTATTTGAATTCTTCCCTACCGTATTCCTGTGCTGAGATACAGGCTGCTCCAACCTGCTGTAAAATGCTTGATTTCGAGAGTGAGCGAAACTAATGAAAACATTGTTGGGGTAAAACCTAAAGGGAAAGACCTAGCACCAAATCCAATTTGCCATCTGATCTAACTTCTGGAGGCAGTCAAAATGATCCTTAGAATTCTTCCCTACCTTATTCCTGTGCTGAGATACAGGCTGCTCCAACCTGCTGTAAAATGCTTGATTTCGAGAGTGAGCGAAACTAATGAAAACATTGTTGGGGTAAAACCTAAAGGGAAAGACCTAGCACCAAATCCAATTTGCCATCTGATCTAACTTCTGGAGGCAGTCAAAATGATCCTTAGAATTCTTCCCTACCTTATTCCTGTGCTGAGATACAGGCTGCTCCAACCTGCTGTAAAATGCTTGATTTCGAGAGTGAGCGAAAACTAATGAAAACATTGTTGGGGTAAAACCTAAAGGGAAAGACCTAGCACCAAATCCAATTTGCCATCTGATCTAACTTCTGGAGGCAGTCAAAATGATCCTTAGAATTCTTCCCTACCTTATTCCTGTGCTGAGATACAGGCTGCTCCAACCTGCTGTAAAATGCTTGATTTCGAGAGTGAGCGAAACTAATGAAAACATTGTTGGGGTAAAACCTAAAGGGAAAGACCTAGCACCAAATTCCATTGGCCATCTGATCTAACTTCTGGAGGCAGTCAAAATGATCCTTAGAATTCTTCCCTACCTTATTCCTGTGCTGAGATACAGGCTGCTCCAACCTGCTGTAAAATGCTTGATTTCGAGAGTGAGCGAAACTAATGAAAACATTGTTGGGGTAAAACCTAAAGGGAAAGACCTAGCACCAAATTCCATTGGCCATCTGATCTAACTTCTGGAGGCAGTCAAAATGAGTATTTGAATTCTTCCCTACCTTATTCCTGTGCTGAGATACAGGCTGCTCCAACCTGCTGTAAAATGCTTGATTTCGAGAGTGAGCGAAACTAATGAAAACATTGTTGGGGTAAAACCTAAAGGGAAAGACCTAGCACCAAATCCAATTTGCCATCTGATCTAACTTCTGGAGGCAGTCAAAATGATCCTTAGAATTCTTCCCTACCTTATTCCTGTGCTGAGATACAGGCTGCTCCAACCTGCTGTAAAATGCTTGATTTCGAGAGTGAGCGAAACTAATGAAAACATTGTTGGGGTAAAACCTAAAGGGAAAGACCTAGCACCAAATCCAATTTGCCATCTGATCTAACTTCTGGAGGCAGTCAAAATGAGTATTTGAATTCTTCCCTACCTTATTCCTGTGCTGAGATACAGGCTGCTCCAACCTGCTGTAAAATGCTTGATTTCGAGAGTGAGTGAAACTAATGAAAACATTGTTGGGGTAAAACCTAAAGGGAAAGACCTAGCACCAAATTCCATTGGCCATCTGATCTAACTTCTGGAGGCAGTCAAAATGATCCTTAGAATTCTTCCCTACCTTATTCCTGTGCTGAGATACAGGCTGCTCCAACCTGCTGTAAAATGCTTGATTTCGAGAGTGAGCGAAACTAATGAAAACATTGTTGGGGTAAAACCTAAAGGGAAAGACCTAGCACCAAATTCCATTGGCCATCTGATCTAACTTCTGGAGGCAGTCAAAATGATCCTTAGAATTCTTCCCTACCTTATTCCTGTGCTGAGGTACAGGCTGCTCCAACCTGCTGTAAAATGCTTGATTTCGAGAGTGAGCGAAACTAATGAAAACATTGTTGGGGTAAAACCTAAAGGGAAAGACCTAGCACCAAATCCAATTTGCCATCTGATCTAACTTCTGGAGGCAGTCAAAATGATCCTTAGAATTCTTCCCTACCTTATTCCTGTGCTGAGATACAGGCTGCTCCAACCTGCTGTAAAATGCTTGATTTCGAGAGTGAGCGAAACTAATGAAAACATTGTTGGGGTAAAACCTAAAGGGAAAGACCTAGCACCAAATCCAATTTGCCATCTGATCTAACTTCTGGAGGCAGTCAAAATGAGTATTTGAATTCTTCCCTACCTTATTCCTGTGCTGAGATACAGGCTGCTCCAACCTGCTGTAAAATGCTTGATTTCGAGAGTGAGCGAAACTAATGAAAACATTGTTGGGGTAAAACCTAAAGGGAAAGACCTAGCACCAAATTCCATTGGCCATCTGATCTAACTTCTGGAGGCAGTCAAAATGATCCTTAGAATTCTTCCCTACCTTATTCCTGTGCTGAGATACAGGCTGCTCCAACCTGCTGTAAAATGCTTGATTTCGAGAGTGAGCGAAACTAATGAAAACATTGTTGGGGTAAAACCTAAAGGGAAAGACCTAGCACCAAATTCCATTGGCCATCTGATCTAACTTCTGGAGGCAGTCAAAATGATCCTTAGAATTCTTCCCTACCTTATTCCTGTGCTGAGATACAGGCTGCTCCAACCTGCTGTAAAATGCTTGATTTCGAGAGTGAGCGAAACTAATGAAAACATTGTTGGGGTAAAACCTAAAGGGAAAGACCTAGCACCAAATCCAATTTGCCATCTGATCTAACTTCTGGAGGCAGTCAAAATGATCCTTAGAATTCTTCCCTACCTTATTCCTGTGCTGAGATACAGGCTGCTCCAACCTGCTGTAAAATGCTTGATTTCGAGAGTGAGCGAAACTAATGAAAACATTGTTGGGGTAAAACCTAAAGGGAAAGACCTAGCACCAAATTCCATTTGCCATCTGATCTAACTTCTGGAGGCAGTCAAAATGAGTATTTGAATTCTTCCCTACCTTATTCCTGTGCTGAGATACAGGCTGCTCCAACCTGCTGTAAAATGCTTGATTTCGAGAGTGAGCGAAACTAATGAAAACATTGTTGGGGTAAAACCTAAAGGGAAAGACCTAGCACCAAATCCAATTTGCCATCTGATCTAACTTCTGGAGGCAGTCAAAATGATCCTTAGAATTCTTCCCTACCTTATTCCTGTGCTGAGATACAGGCTGCTCCAACCTGCTGTAAAATGCTTGATTTCGAGAGTGAGCGAAACTAATGAAAACATTGTTGGGGTAAAACCTAAAGGGAAAGACCTAGCACCAAATCCAATTTGCCATCTGATCTAACTTCTGGAGGCAGTCAAAATGAGTATTTGAATTCTTCCCTACCTTATTCCTGTGCTGAGATACAGGCTGCTCCAACCTGCTGTAAAATGCTTGATTTCGAGAGTGAGCGAAACTAATGAAAACATTGTTGGGGTAAAACCTAAAGGGAAAGACCTAGCACCAAATTCCATTGGCCATCTGATCTAACTTCTGGAGGCAGTCAAAATGATCCTTAGAATTCTTCCCTACCTTATTCCTGTGCTGAATACAGGCTGCTCCAACCTGCTGTAAAATGCTTGATTTCGAGAGTGAGCGAAACTAATGAAAACATTGTTGGGGTAAAACCTAAAGGGAAAGACCTAGCACCAAATCCAATTTGCCATCTGATCTAACTTCTGGAGGCAGTCAAAATGATCCTTAGAATTCTTCCCTACCTTATTCCTGTGCTGAGATACAGGCTGCTCCAACCTGCTGTAAAATGCTTGATTTCGAGAGTGAGCGAAACTAATGAAAACATTGTTGGGGTAAAACCTAAAGGGAAAGACCTAGCACCAAATCCAATTTGCCATCTGATCTAACTTCTGGAGGCAGTCAAAATGATCCTTAGAATTCTTCCCTACCTTATTCCTGTGCTGAGATACAGGCTGCTCCAACCTGCTGTAAAATGCTTGATTTCGAGAGTGAACGAAACTAATGAAAACATTGTTGGGGTAAAACCTAAAGGGAAAGACCTAGCACCAAATTCCATTGGCCATCTGATCTAACTTCTGGAGGCAGTCAAAATGATCCTTAGAATTCTTCCCTACCTTATTCCTGTGCTGAGATACAGGCTGCTCCAACCTGCTGTAAAATGCTTGATTTCGAGAGTGAGCGAAACTAATGAAAACATTGTTGGGGTAAAACCTAAAGGGAAAGACCTAGCACCAAATCCAATTTGCCATCTGATCTAACTTCTGGAGGCAGTCAAAATGATCCTTAGAATTCTTCCCTACCTTATTCCTGTGCTGAGATACAGGCTGCTCCAACCTGCTGTAAAATGCTTGATTTCGAGAGTGAGCGAAACTAATGAAAACATTGTTGGGGTAAAACCTAAAGGGAAAGACCTAGCACCAAATTCCATTGGCCATCTGATCTAACTTCTGGAGGCAGTCAAAATGATCCTTAGAATTCTTCCCTACCTTATTCCTGTGCTGAGATACAGGCTGCTCCAACCTGCTGTAAAATGCTTGATTTCGAGAGTGAGCGAAACTAATGAAAACATTGTTGGGGTAAAACCTAAAGGGAAAGACCTAGCACCAAATTCCATTGGCCATCTGATCTAACTTCTGGAGGCAGTCAAAATGATCCTTAGAATTCTTCCCTACCTTATTCCTGTGCTGAGATACAGGCTGCTCCAACCTGCTGTAAAATGCTTGATTTCGAGAGTGAGTGAAACTAATGAAAACATTGTTGGGGTAAAACCTAAAGGGAAAGACCTAGCACCAAATCCAATTTGCCATCTGATCTAACTTCTGGAGGCAGTCAAAATGATCCTTAGAATTCTTCCCTACCTTATTCCTGTGCTGAGATACAGGCTGCTCCAACCTGCTGTAAAATGCTTGATTTCGAGAGTGAGCGAAACTAATGAAAACATTGTTGGGGGTAAAACCTAAAGGGAAAGACCTAGCACCAAATTCCATTGGCCATCTGATCTAACTTCTGGAGGCAGTCAAAATGATCCTTAGAATTCTTCCCTACCTTATTCCTGTGCTGAGATACAGGCTGCTCCAACCTGCTGTAAAATGCTTGATTTCGAGAGTGAGCGAAACTAATGAAAACATTGTTGGGGTAAAACCTAAAGGGAAAGACCTAGCACCAAATTCCATTGGCCATCTGATCTAACTTCTGGAGGCAGTCAAAATGAGTATTTGAATTCTTCCCTACCTTATTCCTGTGCTGAGATACAGGCTGCTCCAACCTGCTGTAAAATGCTTGATTTCGAGAGTGAGCGAAACTAATGAAAACATTGTTGGGGTAAAACCTAAAGGGAAAGACCTAGCACCAAATCCAATTTGCCATCTGATCTAACTTCTGGAGGCAGTCAAAATGATCCTTAGAATTCTTCCCTACCTTATTCCTGTGCTGAGATACAGGCTGCTCCAACCTGCTGTAAAATGCTTGATTTCGAGAGTGAGCGAAACTAATGAAAACATTGTTGGGGTAAAACCTAAAGGGAAAGACCTAGCACCAAATTCCATTGGCCATCTGATCTAACTTCTGGAGGCAGTCAAAATGATCCTTAGAATTCTTCCCTACCTTATTCCTGTGCTGAGATACAGGCTGCTCCAACCTGCTGTAAAATGCTTGATTTCGAGAGTGAGCGAAACTAATGAAAACATTGTTGGGGTAAAACCTAAAGGGAAAGACCTAGCACCAAATTCCATTGGCCATCTGATCTAACTTCTGGAGGCAGTCAAAATGATCCTTAGAATTCTTCCCTACCTTATTCCTGTGCTGAGATACAGGCTGCTCCAACCTGCTGTAAAATGCTTGATTTCGAGAGTGAGCGAAACTAATGAAAACATTGTTGGGGTAAAACCTAAAGGGAAAGACCTAGCACCAAATCCAATTTGCCATCTGATCTAACTTCTGGAGGCAGTCAAAATGATCCTTAGAATTCTTCCCTACCTTATTCCTGTGCTGAGATACAGGCTGCTCCAACCTGCTGTAAAATGCTTGATTTCGAGAGTGAGCGAAACTAATGAAAATATTGTTGGGGTAAAACCTAAAGGGAAAGACCTAGCACCAAATTCCATTGGCCATCTGATCTAACTTCTGGAGGCAGTCAAAATGATCCTTAGAATTCTTCCCTACCTTATTCCTGTGCTGAGATACAGGCTGCTCCAACCTGCTGTAAAATGCTTGATTTCGAGAGTGAGTGAAACTAATGAAAACATTGTTGGGGTAAAACCTAAAGGGAAAGACCTAGCACCAAATCCAATTTGCCATCTGATCTAACTTCTGGAGGCAGTCAAAATGATCCTTAGAATTCTTCCCTACCTTATTCCTGTGCTGAGATACAGGCTGCTCCAACCTGCTGTAAAATGCTTGATTTCGAGAGTGAGCGAAACTAATGAAAACATTGTTGGGGTAAAACCTAAAGGGAAAGACCTAGCACCAAATTCCATTGGCCATCTGATCTAACTTCTGGAGGCAGTCAAAATGAGTATTTGAATTCTTCCCTACCTTATACCTGTGCTGAGATACAGGCTGCTCCAACCTGCTGTAAAATGCTTGATTTCGAGAGTGAGCGAAACTAATGAAAACATTGTTGGGGTAAAACATAAAGGGAAAGACCTAGCACCAAATCCAATTTGCCATCTGATCTAACTTCTGGAGGCAGTCAAAATGATCCTTAGAATTCTTCCCTACCTTATTCCTGTGCTGAGATACAGGCTGCTCCAACCTGCTGTAAAATGCTTGATTTCGAGAGTGAGCGAAACTAATGAAAACATTGTTGGGGTAAAACCTAAAGGGAAAGACCTAGCACCAAATTCCATTGGCCATCTGATCTAACTTCTGGAGGCAGTCAAAATGATCCTTAGAATTCTTCCCTACCTTATTCCTGTGCTGAGATACAGGCTGCTCCAACCTGCTGTAAAATGCTTGATTTCGAGAGTGAGCGAAACTAATGAAAACATTGTTGGGGTAAAACCTAAAGGGAAAGACCTAGCACCAAATCCAATTTGCCATCTGATCTAACTTCTGGAGGCAGTCAAAATGATCCTTAGAATTCTTCCCTACCTTATTCCTGTGCTGAGATACAGGCTGCTCCAACCTGCTGTAAAATGCTTGATTTCGAGAGTGAGCGAAACTAATGAAAACATTGTTGGGGGTAAAACCTAAAGGGAAAGACCTAGCACCAAATTCCTTTGGCCATCTGATCTAACTTCTGGAGGCAGTCAAAATGATCCTTAGAATTCTTCCCTACCTTATTCCTGTGCTGAGATACAGGCTGCTCCAACCTGCTGTAAAATGCTTGATTTCGAGAGTGAGCGAAACTAATGAAAACATTGTTGGGGTAAAACCTAAAGGGAAAGACCTAGCACCAAATTCCATTGGCCATCTGATCTAACTTCTGGAGGCAGTCAAAATGAGTATTTGAATTCTTCCCTACCTTATTCCTGTGCTGAGATACAGGCTGCTCCAACCTGCTGTAAAATGCTTGATTTCGAGAGTGAGCGAAACTAATGAAAACATTGTTGGGGTAAAACCTAAAGGGAAAGACCTAGCACCAAATTCCATTGGCCATCTGATCTAACTTCTGGAGGCAGTCAAAATGATCCTTAGAATTCTTCCCTACCTTATTCCTGTGCTGAGATACAGGCTGCTCCAACCTGCTGTAAAAATGCTTGATTTCGAGAGTGAGCGAAACTAATGAAAACATTGTTGGGGTAAAACCTAAAGGGAAAGACCTAGCACCAAATTCCATTGGCCATCTGATCTAACTTCTGGAGGCAGTCAAAATGAGTATTTGAATTCTTCCCTACCTTATTCCTGTGCTGAGATACAGGCTGCTCCAACCTGCTGTAAAATGCTTGATTTCGAGAGTGAGCGAAACTAATGAAAACATTGTTGGGGTAAAACCTAAAGGGAAAGACCTAGCACCAAATTCCATTGGCCATCTGATCTAACTTCTGGAGGCAGTCAAAATGAGTATTTGAATTCTTCCCTACCTTATTCCTGTGCTGAGATACAGGCTACTCCAACCTGCTGTAAAATGCTTGCTTTCGAGAGTGAGCGAAACTAATGAAAACATTGTTGGGGTAAAACCTAAAGGGAAAGACCTAGCACCAAATCCAATTTGCCATCTGATCTAACTTCTGGAGGCAGTCAAAATGATCCTTAGAATTCTTCCCTACCTTATTCCTGTGCTGAGATACAGGCTGCTCCAACCTGCTGTAAAATGCTTGATTTCGAGAGTGAGCGAAACTAATGAAAACATTGTTGGGGTAAAACCTAAAGGGAAAGACCTAGCACCAAATTCCATTGGCCATCTGATCTAACTTCTGGAGGCAGTCAAAATGATCCTTAGAATTCTTCCCTACCTTATTCCTGTGCTGAGATACAGGCTGCTCCAACCTGCTGTAAAATGCTTGATTTCGAGAGTGAGCGAAACTAATGAAAACATTGTTGGGGTAAAACCTAAAGGGAAAGACCTAGCACCAAATCCAATTTGCCATCTGATCTAACTTCTGGAGGCAGTCAAAATGATCCTTAGAATTCTTCCCTACCTTATTCCTGTGCTGAGATACAGGCTGCTCCAACCTGCTGTAAAATGCTTGATTTCGAGAGTGAGCGAAACTAATGAAAACATTGTTGGGGTAAAACCTAAAGGGAAAGACCTAGCACCAAATTCCATTGGCCATCTGATCTAACTTCTGGAGGCAGTCAAAATGATCCTTAGAATTCTTCCCTACCTTATTCCTGTGCTGAGATACAGGCTGCTCCAACCTGCTGTAAAATGCTTGATTTTGAGAGTGAGCGAAACTAATGAAAACATTGTTGGGGTAAAACCTAAAGGGAAAGACCTAGCACCAAATTCCATTGGCCATCTGATCTAACTTCTGGAGGCAGTCAAAATGAGTATTTGAATTCTTCCCTACCTTATTCCTGTGCTGAGATACAGGCTGCTCCAACCTGCTGTAAAATGCTTGATTTCGAGAGTGAGCGAAACTAATGAAAACATTGTTGGGGTAAAACCTAAAGGGAAAGACCTAGCACCAAATCCAATTTGCCATCTGATCTAACTTCTGGAGGCAGTCAAAATGATCCTTAGAATTCTTCCCTACCTTATTCCTGTGCTGAGATACAGGCTGCTCCAACCTGCTGTAAAATGCTTGATTTCGAGAGTGAGCGAAACTAATGAAAACATTGTTGGGGTAAAACCTAAAGGGAAAGACCTAGCACCAAATCCAATTTGCCATCTGATCTAACTTCTGGAGGCAGTCAAAATGAGTATTTGAATTCTTCCCTACCTTATTCCTGTGCTGAGATACAGGCTGCTCCAACCTGCTGTAAAATGCTTGATTTCGAGAGTGAGCGAAACTAATGAAAACATTGTTGGGGTAAAACCTAAAGGGAAAGACCTAGCACCAAATTCCATTGGCCATCTGATCTAACTTCTGGAGGCAGTCAAAATGATCCTTAGAATTCTTCCCTACCTTATTCCTGTGCTGAGATACAGGCTGCTCCAACCTGCTGTAAAATGCTTGATTTCGAGAGTGAGCGAAACTAATGAAAACATTGTTGGGGTAAAACCTAAAGGGAAAGACCTAGCACCAAATCCAATTTGCCATCTGATCTAACTTCTGGAGGCAGTCAAAATGATCCTTAGAATTCTTCCCTACCTTATTCCTGTGCTGAGATACAGGCTGCTCCAACCTGCTGTAAAATGCTTGAATTCGAGAGTGAGCGAAACTAATGAAAACATTGTAGGGGTAAAACCTAAAGGGAAAGACCTAGCACCAAATTCCATTGGCCATCTGATCTAACTTCTGGAGGCAGTCAAAATGATCCTTAGAATTCTTCCCTACCTTATTCCTGTGCTGAGATACAGGCTGCTCCAACCTGCTGTAAAATGCTTGATTTCGAGAGTGAGCGAAACTAATGAAAACATTGTTGGGGTAAAACCTAAAGGGAAAGACCTAGCACCAAATCCAATTTGCCATCTGATCTAACTTCTGGAGGCAGTCAAAATGATCCTTAGAATTCCTCCCTACCTTATTCCTGTGCTGAGATACAGGCTGCTCCAACCTGCTGTAAAATGCTTGATTTCGAGAGTGAGCGAAACTAATGAAAACATTGTTGGGGTAAAACCTAAAGGGAAAGACCTAGCACCAAATCCAATTTGCCATCTGATCTAACTTCTGGAGGCAGTCAAAATGATCCTTAGAATTCTTCCCTACCTTATTCCTGTGCTGAGATACAGGCTGCTCCAACCTGCTGTAAAATGCTTGATTTCGAGAGTGAGTGAAACTAATGAAAACATTGTTGGGGTAAAACCTAAAGGGAAAGACCTAGCACCAAATCCAATTTGCCATCTGATCTAACTTCTGGAGGCAGTCAAAATGATCCTTAGAATTCTTCCCTACCTTATTCCTGTGCTGAGATACAGGCTGCTCCAACCTGCTGTAAAATGCTTGATTTCGAGAGTGAGCGAAACTAATGAAAACATTGTTGGGGTAAAACCTAAAGGGAAAGACCTAGCACCAAATTCCATTGGCCATCTGATCTAACTTCTGGAGGCAGTCAAAATGATCCTTAGAATTCTTCCCTACCTTATTCCTGTGCTGAGATACAGGCTGCTCCAACCTGCTGTAAAATGCTTGATTTCGAGAGTGAGCGAAACTAATGAAAAACATTGTTGGGGTAAAACCTAAAGGGAAAGACCTAGCACCAAATTCCATTGGCCATCTGATCTAACTTCTGGAGGCAGTCAAAATGATCCTTAGAATTCTTCCCTACCTTATTCCTGTGCTGAGATACAGGCTGCTCCAACCTGCTGTAAAATGCTTGATTTCGAGAGTGAGCGAAACTAATGAAAACATTGTTGGGGTAAAACCTAAAGGGAAAGACCTAGCACCAAATTCCATTGGCCATCTGATCTAACTTCTGGAGGCAGTCAAAATGATCCTTAGAATTCTTCCCTACCTTATTCCTGTGCTGAGATACAGGCTGCTCCAACCTGCTGTAAAATGCTTGATTTCGAGAGTGAGCGAAACTAATGAAAACATTGTTGGGGTAAAACCTAAAGGGAAAGACCTAGCACCAAATTCCATTGGCCATCTGATCTAACTTCTGGAGGCAGTCAAAATGATCCTTAGAATTCTTCCCTACCTTATTCCTGTGCTGAGATACAGGCTGCTCCAACCTGCTGTAAAATGCTTGATTTCGAGAGTGAGCGAAACTAATGAAAACATTGTTGGGGTAAAACCTAAAGGGAAAGACCTAGCACCAAATTCCATTGGCCATCTGATCTAACTTCTGGAGGCAGTCAAAATGATCCTTAGAATTCTTCCCTACCTTATTCCTGTGCTGAGATACAGGCTGCTCCAACCTGCTGTAAAATGCTTGATTTCGAGAGTGAGCGAAACTAATGAAAACATTGTTGGGGTAAAACCTAAAGGGAAAGACCTAGCACCAAATTCCATTGGCCATCTGATCTAACTTCTGGAGGCAGTCAAAATGATCCTTAGAATTCTTCCCTACCTTATTCCTGTGCTGAGATACAGGCTGCTCCAACCTGCTGTAAAATGCTTGATTTCGAGAGTGAGCGAAACTAATGAAAACATTGTTGGGGTAAAACCTAAAGGGAAAGACCTAGCACCAAATCCAATTTGCCATCTGATCTAACTTCTGGAGGCAGTCAAAATGATCCTTAGAATTCTTCCCTACCTTATTCCTGTGCTGAGATACAGGCTGCTCCAACCTGCTGTAAAATGCTTGATTTCGAGAGTGAGCGAAACTAATGAAAACATTGTTGGGGTAAAACCTAAAGGGAAAGACCTAGCACCAAATTGCATTGGCCATCTGATCTAACTTCTGGAGGCAGTCAAAATGAGTATTTGAATTCTTCCCTACCTTATTCCTGTGCTGAGATACAGGCTGCTCCAACCTGCTGTAAAATGCTTGATTTCGAGAGTGAGCGAAACTAATGAAAACATTGTTGGGGTAAAACCTAAAGGGAAAGACCTAGCACCAAATCCAATTTGCCATCTGATCTAACTTCTGGAGGCAGTCAAAATGATCCTTAGAATTCTTCCCTACCTTATTCCTGTGCTGAGATACAGGCTGCTCCAACCTGCTGTAAAATGCTTGATTTCAAGAGTGAGCGAAACTAATGAAAACATTGTTGGGTAAAACCTAAAGGGAAAGACCTAGCACCAAATCCAATTTGCCATCTGATCTAACTTCTGGAGGCAGTCAAAATGAGTATTTGAATTCTTCCCTACCTTATTCCTGTGCTGAGATACAGGCTGCTCCAACCTGCTGTAAAATGCTTGATTTCGAGAGTGAGCGAAACTAATGAAAACATTGTTGGGGTAAAACCTAAAGGGAAAGACCTAGCACCAAATTCCATTGGCCATCTGATCTAACTTCTGGAGGCAGTCAAAATGATCCTTAGAATTCTTCCCTACCTTATTCCTGTGCTGAGATACAGGCTGCTCCAACCTGCTGTAAAATGCTTGATTTCGAGAGTGAGCGAAACTAATGAAAACATTGTTGGGGTAAAACCTAAAGGGAAAGACCTAGCACCAAATCCAATTTGCCATCTGATCTAACTTCTGGAGGCAGTCAAAATGATCCTTAGAATTCTTCCCTACCTTATTCCTGTGCTGAGATACAGGCTGCTCCAACCTGCTGTAAAATGCTTGAATTCGAGAGTGAGCGAAACTAATGAAAACATTGTAGGGGTAAAACCTAAAGGGAAAGACCTAGCACCAAATTCCATTGGCCATCTGATCTAACTTCTGGAGGCAGTCAAAATGATCCTTAGAATTCTTCCCTACCTTATTCCTGTGCTGAGATACAGGCTGCTCCAACCTGCTGTAAAATGCTTGATTTCGAGAGTGAGCGAAACTAATGAAAACATTGTTGGGGTAAAACCTAAAGGGAAAGACCTAGCACCAAATCCAATTTGCCATCTGATCTAACTTCTGGAGGCAGTCAAAATGATCCTTAGAATTCCTCCCTACCTTATTCCTGTGCTGAGATACAGGCTGCTCCAACCTGCTGTAAAATGCTTGATTTCGAGAGTGCAGCGAAACTAATGAAAACATTGTTGGGGTAAAACCTAAAGGGAAAGACCTAGCACCAAATCCAATTTGCCATCTGATCTAACTTCTGGAGGCAGTCAAAATGATCCTTAGAATTCTTCCCTACCTTATTCCTGTGCTGAGATACAGGCTGCTCCAACCTGCTGTAAAATGCTTGATTTCGAGAGTGAGTGAAACTAATGAAAACATTGTTGGGGTAAAACCTAAAGGGAAAGACCTAGCACCAAATCCAATTTGCCATTCTGATCTAACTTCTGGAGGCAGTCAAAATGATCCTTAGAATTCTTCCCTACCTTATTCCTGTGCTGAGATACAGGCTGCTCCAACCCTGCTGTAAAATGCTTGATTTCGAGAGTGAGCGAAACTAATGAAAACATTGTTGGGGTAAAACCTAAAGGGAAAGACCTAGCACCAAATTCCATTGGCCATCTGATCTAACTTCTGGAGGCAGTCAAAATGATCCTTAGAATTCTTCCCTACCTTATTCCTGTGCTGAGATACAGGCTGCTCCAACCTGCTGTAAAATGCTTGATTTCGAGAGTGAGCGAAACTAATGAAAACATTGTTGGGGTAAAACCTAAAGGGAAAGACCTAGCACCAAATTCCATTGGCCATCTGATCTAACTTCTGGAGGCAGTCAAAATGATCCTTAGAATTCTTCCCTACCTTATTCCTGTGCTGAGATACAGGCTGCTCCAACCTGCTGTAAAATGCTTGATTTCGAGAGTGAGCGAAACTAATGAAAACATTGTTGGGGTAAAACCTAAAGGGAAAGACCTAGCACCAAATTCCATTGGCCATCTGATCTAACTTCTGGAGGCAGTCAAAATGATCCTTAGAATTCTTCCCTACCTTATTCCTGTGCTGAGATACAGGCTGCTCCAACCTGCTGTAAAATGCTTGATTTCGAGAGTGAGCGAAACTAATGAAAACATTGTTGGGGTAAAACCTAAAGGGAAAGACCTAGCACCAAATTCCATTGGCCATCTGATCTAACTTCTGGAGGCAGTCAAAATGATCCTTAGAATTCTTCCCTACCTTATTCCTGTGCTGAGATACAGGCTGCTCCAACCTGCTGTAAAATGCTTGATTTCGAGAGTGAGCGAAACTAATGAAAACATTGTTGGGGTAAAACCTAAAGGGAAAGACCTAGCACCAAATTCCATTGGCCATCTGATCTAACTTCTGGAGGCAGTCAAAATGATCCTTAGAATTCTTCCCTACCTTATTCCTGTGCTGAGATACAGGCTGCTCCAACCTGCTGTAAAATGCTTGATTTCGAGAGTGAGCGAAACTAATGAAAACATTGTTGGGGTAAAACCTAAAGGGAAAGACCTAGCACCAAATTCCATTGGCCATCTGATCTAACTTCTGGAGGCAGTCAAAATGATCCTTAGAATTCTTCCCTACCTTATTCCTGTGCTGAGATACAGGCTGCTCCAACCTGCTGTAAAATGCTTGATTTCGAGAGTGAGCGAAACTAATGAAAACATTGTTGGGGTAAAACCTAAAGGGAAAGACCTAGCACCAAATCCAATTTGCCATCTGATCTAACTTCTGGAGGCAGTCAAAATGATCCTTAGAATTCTTCCCTACCTTATTCCTGTGCTGAGATACAGGCTGCTCCAACCTGCTGTAAAATGCTTGATTTCGAGAGTGAGCGAAACTAATGAAAACATTGTTGGGGTAAAACCTAAAGGGAAAGACCTAGCACCAAATTCCATTGGCCATCTGATCTAACTTCTGGAGGCAGTCAAAATGATCCTTAGAATTCTTCCCTACCTTATTCCTGTGCTGAGATACAGGCTGCTCCAACCTGCTGTAAAATGCTTGATTTCGAGAGTGAGCGAAACTAATGAAAACATTGTTGGGGTAAAACCTAAAGGGAAAGACCTAGCACCAAATTCCATTGGCCATCTGATCTAACTTCTGGAGGCAGTCAAAATGATCCTTAGAATTCTTCCCTACCTTATTCCTGTGCTGAGATACAGGCTGCTCCAACCTGCTGTAAAATGCTTGATTTCGAGAGTGAGCGAAACTAATGAAAACATTGTTGGGGTAAAACCTAAAGGGAAAGACCTAGCACCAAATTCCATTGGCCATCTGATCTAACTTCTGGAGGCAGTCAAAATGATCCTTAGAATTCTTCCCTACCTTATTCCTGTGCTGAGATACAGGCTGCTCCAACCTGCTGTAAAATGCTTGATTTCGAGAGTGAGCGAAACTAATGAAAACATTGTTGGGGTAAAACCTAAAGGGAAAGACCTAGCACCAAATTCCATTGGCCATCTGATCTAACTTCTGGAGGCAGTCAAAATGATCCTTAGAATTCTTCCCTACCTTATTCCTGTGCTGAGATACAGGCTGCTCCAACCTGCTGTAAAATGCTTGATTTCGAGAGTGAGCGAAACTAATGAAAACATTGTTGGGGTAAAACCTAAAGGGAAAGACCTAGCACCAAATCCAATTTGCCATCTGATCTAACTTCTGGAGGCAGTCAAAATGATCCTTAGAATTCTTCCCTACCTTATTCCTGTGCTGAGATACAGGCTGCTCCAACCTGCTGTAAAATGCTTGATTTCGAGAGTGAGCGAAACTAATGAAAACATTGTTGGGGTAAAACCTAAAGGGAAAGACCTAGCACCAAATTGCATTGGCCATCTGATCTAACTTCTGGAGGCAGTCAAAATGAGTATTTGAATTCTTCCCTACCTTATTCCTGTGCTGAGATACAGGCTGCTCCAACCTGCTGTAAAATGCTTGATTTCGAGAGTGAGCGAAACTAATGAAAACATTGTTGGGGTAAAACCTAAAGGGAAAGACCTAGCACCAAATCCAATTTGCCATCTGATCTAACTTCTGGAGGCAGTCAAAATGATCCTTAGAATTCTTCCCTACCTTATTCCTGTGCTGAGATACAGGCTGCTCCAACCTGCTGTAAAATGCTTGATTTCGAGAGTGAGCGAAACTAATGAAAACATTGTTGGGGTAAAACCTAAAGGGAAAGACCTAGCACCAAATCCAATTTGCCATCTGATCTAACTTCTGGAGGCAGTCAAAATGAGTATTTGAATTCTTCCCTACCTTATTCCTGTGCTGAGATACAGGCTGCTCCAACCTGCTGTAAAATGCTTGATTTCGAGAGTGAGCGAAACTAATGAAAACATTGTTGGGGTAAAACCTAAAGGGAAAGACCTAGCACCAAATCCAATTTGCCATCTGATCTAACTTCTGGAGGCAGTCAAAATGATCCTTAGAATTCTTCCCTACCTTATTCCTGTGCTGAGATACAGGCTGCTCCAACCTGCTGTAAAATGCTTGATTTCGAGAGTGAGCGAAACTAATGAAAACATTGTTGGGGTAAAACCTAAAGGGAAAGACCTAGCACCAAATTCCATTGGCCATCTGATCTAACTTCTGGAGGCAGTCAAAATGATCCTTAGAATTCTTCCCTACCTTATTCCTGTGCTGAGATACAGGCTGCTCCAACCTGCTGTAAAATGCTTGATTTCGAGAGTGAGCGAAACTAATGAAAACATTGTTGGGGTAAAACCTAAAGGGAAAGACCTAGCACCAAATCCAATTTGCCATCTGATCTAACTTCTGGAGGCAGTCAAAATGATCCTTAGAATTCTTCCCTACCTTATTCCTGTGCTGAGATACAGGCTGCTCCAACCTGCTGTAAAATGCTTGATTTCGAGAGTGAGCGAAACTAATGAAAACATTGTTGGGGTAAAACCTAAAGGGAAAGACCTAGCACCAAATTCCATTGGCCATCTGATCTAACTTCTGGAGGCAGTCAAAATGATCCTTAGAATTCTTCCCTACCTTATTCCTGTGCTGAGATACAGGCTGCTCCAACCTGCTGTAAAATGCTTGATTTCGAGAGTGAGCGAAACTAATGAAAACATTGTTGGGGTAAAACCTAAAGGGAAAGACCTAGCACCAAATCCAATTTGCCATCTGATCTAACTTCTGGAGGCAGTCAAAATGAGTATTTGAATTCTTCCCTACCTTATTCCTGTGCTGAGATACAGGCT